>NW_009648550.1:6060840-6074625 GCF_000708025.1 Charadrius vociferus | reverse complement strand
TATTGTACAGTATCACAAAAGAAAAAATAATAATAATTGATTTTTAAAAGTAACAAAGTTATTTAATAGGTAGTTAAGCAAAAGCCAGAGAGTCCCAGACAGGTAAGTTTTCTTGCAACAGGAACTACTGCCATTTAACTGTAACATTTAACTGTTACACAACATGAATTGCATGTGTAATGCTACATGGACTCCTAGTGTGTGTTTGTGTATTCACTAGCAGCTTTGGAGGGTAAGCTATTGCTTATCCCCGTGTCAGGCCAATACGATAGTCAATATTGCTTCAATGATTTGAAACACATTTCAATAATTTTCAAACGTCTTGAAAACCAACCCAACCCACTCAAAAAAAAAAAAAAAAGAGTAAGATGATTAAAATCAGTTTGAAATCTGATAGTTCTCATTTAAGACAAGTTTAGGAAAAAGGTTATTTTTTAAGATTATCACACTACACTTTGGTAAAGTTTGGTAGGTAAGCCTCCTGAAAGTCATATGTGGGTAACACGCAATAGAGGCTGTTCCTGACTCTTCCATATACAAAATTTTTTCGGGAATCACAAAGCACATCCTGCCTCCTGCTAGATCCCGCACATAAACAAAAGTCTAGAGCTGCTGCTGCTCTTGCTACAACCTCATGAGAAAATGGAAGGTGGCAGCTGCTACCCTGGGAAGCCATTTGGTTTACCTCTGCTTCAGGCGCTGTGCCAGCCTGAGGCAGGAACCGTGCCCTCAGGTCAGGGCTGTAGGAATGTGCAATTGTGGAGTAGAAAAAATTGAGATTAAGGATATAAGCTCCTGGGCTACATGCAGGAAAGTGTGTAGTGTGAAGGAGGTAGAGAGCACAAAGAGAAGGGTATATCTCAAGTTGGAACAGAAGGATCTCATAGAATAGGGAAGGTTAAGAACGTGACGTTATGGAAGCATAGTAGGAGAATGAAAGTTAGAGAAAGTAGGGGAGACATGACTAATTTCAGAAGTCAGATGATGTAAATGCCACCTGCAAAGTTGAAGCTGCTGCTGGCATGAACACTACCTTCCTAAGCAAGTTACGGCAGGGAACTCCTACTGTAAGGTTTTACATAAGCTTCACAACAAATAGAGCTTTTGCTAGCTTCTCCCTGAGCTCCACTGTTTCCAGCAGAGGTACTCATTCTGTACAGCCAAGACTCCCTAACCATAAACCAGTTCATGGCACGTAAGGAGGGAGAACCCAACTTTGATTTAGGGGGCAGGATGCAACATCTGGCTTCTAAAATGAGCAAGGATAGGCAACAAGGAGTTAGTACCATTAGGATCCTCAAGCAGCCAGCAGTAGGGGTTCTCATTCCCCACCTCCGTTAACTTCTGTTCTGTAACAAGAAATGCCTCCTTCTACCTTTTCTGGAAAGCAAGCTGTGACCTAAAAACAGAGGAGGATAATTCACTGGAGCATGGGAGCGTGCAATTGAGCAAACAGAGTGGTTCCAGAGCAAATGCCCCAGGAAAAATTCCTACTGTTCCCAGCTTTTCACCCTGTCTCAGCATTATCGAAGATTTACTGATGAGAGAAGTAGCATTACAATAGAGAAAGGAGAGACCAGGGACCAACACTACTAAAGCAAGGATGAACGTGGGCCACATCCCTTACGCTTCCAGCAACATGGGAAATGTCCTGCCAAACTCTCCCTGCCTTAATTTTGCATGGGAGAGCAAGCAATCTGGGTTACATCCCTGTTCCTACCAGCAAGCTGTCACACCTTTCGGGAAAGTCATTGTTCTCTCATTATCTGTCCATGTTGTCCCACTAGCATTTTATTATCATACACTCTCTGTGATGCACTTTCTTTCTTTGCCACTCATCTTTTTTACTTCTTCACTCCTCAAAACAGCAACATTGACAATACTACCTTGAAATGCTAATAAATTGATGAAAGCCAGCACCAAGTCTGAACTAAATTCACTTCCTCTTCAAATAGTTTCTTTCCCACTTAATCTTGTCTTACTTTGACCCAGATTACTAATAGGGCTGGTTTAAATTTTTCCACTCAAAACTGATATTTTTATGGAAAACATGCACTTGATTACATTAAAACTTGCCTGACCCCCATTCTCTTCAGTGATTCAGTTTTGGGGCTGTCATCATCATACTGATATTATCACATCTTTTTTTTCTGAAGAGAAAACAAGTTGTGATCCACTGTAGTTCCACACATTTCTGGGTGAGGACTACGCATCTTGTGTTTGTGCTTTGCATCTCAAACACTGCACATGGCCATATGAAAGCTTTTGTGAAGTCTGTCACCACAGCTGGTTTCCAATTCACCTCATTGAGACACTCTGCAAAAACTGCTGTGCATAAAAGTAACATAAAATGTAATAAATTACAATAAAACAGAAAATACCAGCTTCACTAGTCCTCAGGTTATTTCCAATCAAAGTCAAATGCTTAAGGAAACTTGTCAAATTTCTTTTATTTCCAAGTGAAATGATGACCCTATTTGCTTATCACACCCCATGGAATTCTCAAGTGTGATATTATTTAGGTTTTGTAGATGCACTAAACTACAAGCTGCCAGCAAACTCTGTTATGTTAGAAGAGCTTTACACTGGAAGTATACTTTAACCTATCACAGACTACTTCAGAGATGAGGTTTTTAGAAAGGCTTCTAAAACAAGCACCAAACCAAATAAGGATTTTGTCAATGAGTTTACTACACATACTTTGTTACTCAAAAAAATCTTCTTCCTTCCCCTAAGATCCTTTGACGGAAAGCAGATGATTTCATTCACTGCGACTTGCAAAGAAATTCAATGAGGGCAGCATTCCAGATTGCCTTCCGGACGCAACATGACATCCCCATCACCTCCAGAGGAAACACACGCCAATGTTGAAATTCCTACTGGGACATGTGCTCCCTCTTCACTTGGAAAAATCTCACAAGTCAAAGAGCCTCAGCTGCTGTGTGATACCACGTTCCAAAGCAGAGATAAAGTCTTTGACATCGTTCAACCTCAAACAGGAGAAACTCTTTATATAACCATAAGTAGTAGTTTTAAGTAGGAAAATTTCTTAAAACAACACTTACACAAACAGCTCTTGAACTGCCCCAAACTCCTTCTCTCCCCTTCTTACCCTGTCGATGCTGTCTTTACATGAGTATCAGCAATATCCACTCCCACTTTCTCCATACTGGCTATGCCAAGGAAAACATAGCACTATAATCTTGTTCTTAGTATCTACAAGCAAAGTAATAATATAAAATGCTATGATCTGAAAGAAAAGTACGTGCGTACATCTTGAGTTAGCCTGGACAGTACCAAAGGGGCAGAATTTATTGCCTGCTCCCTTTTGGAGACTTACAATACAAGCCGATTGGTGGAATGCCCTGGTTTTCCCCAAGGATCAAACAGATCAGCACAGATCAAATAAGATGAAAAATTTGCCTTACAGAGTAAGTATCGGCAAATTTCAAAGAAGTAGAAACAAGTGGATTAGAACATGAGCCTATAAAAAGGAAGTCTGGGTTTTAATCTCTGATCTGACAATGGCTGGCTACCTATCCTTGAACAATGCGCTTAGCCTTTGTGTTCTACTGTCTGTAAAACAGGGGATAATGCCATCTCATGGGACTGTTTTGAGGTTTAATTAATTATTGCTCACAAAGGACTTCAACTTCCTCAGCGGCTAGGCATTTATTTATGTATTAGCATCATCCATAATATGGATACTTGTACCTTGTGGCCTTTAGCAGTCAATCCAAGCTAATAAGGCCAGACTACGTTATGTATGTAAAACTTGTGGTGCCATTACATACAAACATACAAAAGATTGTGTGAATTATTTAAATTAAACCTCAGGCTCTGTGACAAAGGAACCTGTTTGACTTTCCCACACAGCTAAAGTCTCCTTATCTAAATGCTGCAATCAGTCTAACAGGAATATTCTTGTATTAAGCACTGGACAAAATTTTACCAGCTTTCACTGCTTATGACAAAGCCCTTGCCTAAAAAATAGAGTTGGTAAGGATCTGTAAATACAAGTAGAGCACTAAAAATATTTTAGCCTCTAGAAGAAAGGGGATAACAGTTCTAACATAAGAGGAAAGTCGATGTGTAGAAGGCACAGGTGGGTGTATAACAAGCTCTTTTATTTTGGGGCTGCCATCTTTCCCCTCCAAAAAAAAGGCCCCTGGTAATAGATGGGAAAGAGGTGGGGCCACTCCCACAGTACCTCTAATCAACCTTTGGTACTATATTTTCACATGAAAATGATATAGCCCTTACTCTGATTTTACAAAACAATGGCTTTATTCTGAGCTACTGTAATTATGTCATTTGACAATCTCTAGATAGTCCCTTCTAGATTATGCCAGTACAGATGTTAAAGGTATCAAGGCAATTACTACTAGAGACCTTGCTCCTCTTTGAGACAGGACTGCAGCAGAACATGATCATCATTCAACTGAGACATCCAGGGCTCCACTACACCTTCACAGTGCACTCTTTGCTTCCTCATTCAACTCTTTACACAACTTTAACATCTAAAATATTGTTTCTCCACTGCTCAAAATGTGGGGCCAGCAGAGGGAATCCTGCCCAAAGCTGTTATTGAGTGAATCCTTCACATGATTCAGGTACTGCTCTGCTTATTTACATGGATGAGTATGATACAGCATGGATTAGAAAATTAATATTCACTCCAAATGCACTACAGCTCAGTAGTGCTCCCAGTTCTGGTAGTGTCTCTCAAGTTTCAGAAAACCAAATGAGAACGTTAGACTAAAAAAAAAAAAACAAAAAACAACCCACAACCAGCTGATCTTATTATTCAGCATTACATTTCAGGAGAAAGTGAACTACTTTCAGTTCAGATTTTTGTTGTGAGCCTAGCCTGCCTTCAACACAAAAATACAACTAAAAATGCTATCTGTGATCATCAGCAATTCAT
Source organism: Charadrius vociferus (assembly GCF_000708025.1). Lineage (NCBI taxonomy): Eukaryota > Metazoa > Chordata > Aves > Charadriiformes > Charadriidae > Charadrius > Charadrius vociferus. The sequence goes on along the minus strand of NW_009648550.1, from coordinate 6,069,698 downwards.
TCCTTTCCATGTGCATTTATAGTTAAATATGCAAACAACTGCTTCTGCACTTCAAGTCTTAGATACAAAAGAATGAAAGACTAGTTAATTTTAGAATGACTTTTAAGAAACCAGTGAGAATCACCAAAATGGATAAGGATTCTTATTGATTTCACCCTGTTCTTGCACAGGAAAATGATGATAAGAATACAATGAGACTAAGCTCCTTGATGAAAAGCAAGGCTGTTGAACTGCCTTTGGCAGAAGAGTGAGAGAAGATCCTGTCTCTGCAGCAGGCCACGGATATAGACACACACGTACGATATTCTTTTAGTATTCAGGAGGTTGTATGAATATCAGCAAGTTTGCCAACACCACCAAGCTGTGTAGTGTAGTCAACATGCTGGAGGGAAGGGATGCCATCCAGATCGACCTTGACAGGCTTGCGAGGTGGGCCCCCAGCAACCTCATGAAGTTCAACAAGGCCAAGTGTAAGGTTCTGCATGTGGGTGGGGCAATCCCAAGCGCAAATATAGGCTGGGCAGAGAATAGATTGAGAGCAGCTCTGAGGAGAAGGACTTGCGAGTGTTGGTGGATGAAAAGCTCAACATGAGCCAGCAATGTGCGCTCGCAGCCCAGAAAGCCAACCATATCCTGGGCTGCATCAAAAGAAGTGTGGCCAGCAGGTCGAGGGAGGGGATTCTCCCCTTCTACTCCACTCTGGTGAGACCCCACCTGAGTACTGCATCCAGCTCTGGAGCCCTCAGCACAGGAAAGACATAGACCTGTTGGAGCAGGTCCAGAGGAGGGCCACGAAGATGATCAGAGGGCTGGAGAACCTCTCCTATGAAGACAAGCTGAAACAGTTGGGGTTGGTCAGCCTGGAGAAGAGAAGGCTCTAGAGAGACCTTATAGCAGCCTATCACTACTTAAAGGGGGTCTACAGGAAAGATGGAGAGGGACTTTTTACAAGGGCATGTAGCAACAGGACGAGGAATAACAGTTTTAAACTGAAAGAGGGCAGATTTAGATTAGGTATTAGGAAGAAGTTAGTTATGGTAATGGTGGTGAGACACTGGAACAGGTTGCCCAGAGAAGTTGTGGGTGCCCATCCCTGGAAGTGTTCAAGGCCAGGCTGGATGGGGCTTGGAGCAACCTGGTCCAGTGGGAGGTGTCCCTGCCCACAGCAGGGGAGTTGGAAGTAGATGATATTTAAGGTCCTTTCCAACCCAGACGATTCTAGAATAAATAACTTGTAACTTGGGTTTACTTCAGTCATTTATGACAAATCCTACAGTCACCACTTCAGTAATGAATAACCAAGAACAAGGTTGCACTGTTAGACAAGAAGACTTCCACAAATGTAATGCAAGTGTGAGAAACAGGGAAATTTATTAGCTAATGAACAGGTTGGCAGCTCTGCAGAAAAGATCTGGGGGTCCTGGCAGCAAAGAGCAAGCAGAGCATGAGTCAGCAACATGCCCTGGCAGGAGAGAGCATCAACAGCATCTTGGGCACAGCTAAGAGGTCAAGGGAGGTGATTATCCCCTTCTCAGCACTTCTTAGACCACATCTGTAATAGTATCCAGTTTCGGGATCCCTAATACAAGAAAGACTTTGACAAACTGCAGTAAGTCCAGCAGAGGCCATGAGACCAACAGGGCCTAGAGCACTTGCCCTGTGGGGAGAAACTGTAGGACCAGGGCTTGATTGCCCTGGACAAAGGATGGCTTTAGGGGACACCCAACAGCTTCTCCACTAGTACCTATGATGGTGTTATCAAGGAGATGGACCAGGCTCTTCACAGTGGTGAAAGGTGGGAGGAGGAAAGACAATAGTAATTCATTGAAAGAAGACAGCCTTCCCTTTTCTGTTCCCAGTTCTGTTGTAGCATCCTAAATAGGAGGGATAAGGCAGGGCAGGCCACAGGAGACTGATGAAGATGGCATGGAAAAAGACTGGACGTGTAGTCTCACCACATCACCACAGTCTAGCACTCAGAGTGGAGCAGAACTGAGTGCCTCCCCCAGTTCCTACAGCTGCCTGAGGCTGAGAAAGGCTTCAGCAGACCCACCACAATAAACTGACAGCTGACTAGCAGGATGGAGTGAAAGGAAAGCTTCCTTCAGTGGCAGAAAACTGTGAGAGACACAGTATTTGTGCTGTCTTCCATTTATGGAAGTTTTATATCATAAAAAGAAGGTATTAACTTTTGAGGTTTAAAAAAAAATTAATCTGCAAAGGTCAATAAGCAATGCACGATTACAAACCATATAAAGGCCAAAGAGACTATTGTGCCTGGAAGTTGGCTGTTGTTCTGTAACCTTTAGAATGACTTTCTGTTCAACAGTGAGTAATCACGACCTTTCTCATCAGAAAAGTGAGATCAAATTCTTAATCCATTATGAAGAACATGACTGAGAGATCTCTTCCCCCTTTACTGTTACAATATTTATGCAGGCCACAGGCAAGTGAATAGTTTCAGATGATATTTTGATGTGCGAGGATAAAGACCAAATGGATGTTTTTGCAGATACTGTCATTAGGGAACAAAGCTATGTTATTATGTACCTTCAGTTTAGTTTTCAGTTAAGGTTTTATCTGCTTATTTGGAGAAAAACAAATACAGCCTTTTTCAGCTATTCTAAAATTAAAACAAATGCCTACTATTTCCCTTTGTTAATTATACAAACCACAAAGTGTTAATTTACGTGATAATATAATGTTGAACAAAATTAAATTACAGATTATACACTGCATCACTTCAAAATGAGTAATCTTTTAGCATGACAATTGCAAAAGTAACTACTTGAACTACAACAATAACACAAGGAAAAAAATTATTCTGTGTAAACCTTGGACAATAGTACACGTGGTAACTGTAAAAATTAAGGACTACAAATCACCTTAAATGCAGAGCTTCACAGAGAAAATGAGAAGCTGGAATATGACTTTAACACAGCTGAAATCTCTCTCCCCTACCTCAGGAGCCCAAGAGCTATGTGCCGAAGCAAAGTTATCTGTCTAGCTGTCTCTAATCAATGCAAAATGTTAGACACCTCCAGAGGACAAGTCACACCATCCTAGGATATTTGTCTAAAACAAGACAAATGAATAATTCTCCCAAAGGTGCCTTATTCTCTCCTGCGACTTTAGAACGATCCAGAACAATAGCTCAAATAGATGCCTAGCTTTAGGCAGCCAAAGCTAGGCAAGATAAATCCTGTCTGTAGAGCTAAACAACATATCTCCTAATACTATATCTACACTTCTCTGTGCATGTAAAAATTGTCATTTATGTGCCTCTGCTTCTGTACGGCAACTTAATACTTTCTGCTTAACTCATCCCCCATCTAACCTCTAGTTTTATGCCTTCTTCTGCAAACATTTTCTCTCCAATTTCTCTCTCACAGCTCCTGTCTCTTTAGGGGTCCTTTGGGTTTTAAAACTGCGGAGATTCCAGTTTAGACTATGCTACTTTAACTGAAAGGAATTTTTAAAACATCTGGAAACATCCACTGCATTGTAAGTTTACTGTATGCAATGAAATAATTTCTGAACTTCCTCTGCATAAAAAAAGGTGAAGTTTTTTTTATGCATGTTAATTAACTTATTCTATCAAAAATTCACCTAATTCCCCCAGTTAAATAAATTATGAAATCACTAGAAATACTGTATTTTACAAGAAGGCCAATACACTACCAAATGTCATCAGTGTAGCAATCTGTACTTGAGAACTCAGTATGAAAACAAAGGCTAGGTATCAGTCACAGCTTTTTTCTGAAGACTCAGTATGAAAATGTGGGCACAGAAATACATAAGGCTCAGGAGAATGTAGGAATAAGGCTTTTATAAGCGCTTAGGACTGTGTTCACCACTGGCTTGATATGCTTTTCTTCACAAAAAGTACTAGAACTGAAAAGACAATTTCTGAAGTCAAATGAAAACAAAAACAAACAGTGTAAGCCTTACAACTACTTCTAAAACACCAAGTTAACTACATGAATTAACTCGCAGAACATTTTATGATTACAAGTGATCAGAACATTGGCAGCTGTTGTTATCCCGTGAATACCGCGAAAAAATAATTGTATGAGAGCACATTTAGAATAAATATTTTCCCTAATAAATATGAAAAAGGGAAGGAACAGATGCACGTCTGATGAAAACTAGAAATTTTATTGAAGTTACTGGCATCTGAAGATACGGGCTAACATTTTTGGCTTTATGGATACAGATATTTCAGAACATATTCCTTATTATGCAAATCTATATTTTTATTATTTTAAACCAAGAAGGTTACAATTTTGTGTTACATCAAGCTATGTGATTTGATCCTAAAAACTATGTTAAAGAGTTTAGGTGTAAGAAGTGACTGACTTTAGAATGACAGCAGTCCAGTGCGAGCACCTGTGGACTTGCAACTATATTAAAAATAAATAAGAGAACAGTACAGTATGCTCATGCTACTACCTGGCTGGTCACATAGTATTTCCTCAAGTATTCCTGTCATTAAACAGGCACAAAACAGCTGAAGTAATCTTCCTTTTCACAGTACTGAGATTCTTGAGGAAAGTATGTAAAAAATGCCTTCTGCTGGTTCCTATTGGACAGCTGCTGTCCTGACACCAAGGATAGTTTGATTAACCCAAAGCGAACTTGCCTGGGCCTGGCATGGAGCTTCCTCCTCATAAGCAGACACATAAATACATCCCATATATGTAAGTGCATAAGCAGAACCTGGGGAAGACTGACCTTCATAAATGTGTTAGTAGTCAGCTGTGGAAAAAGAGTATCTTTTCTGAAGAAAACAAGAAGCAAAAAAAAAACCCAACAAAACAAACAAAAGAAAAAAAAACAGAAAAAAAAAATCCCCCAAACCCCAAACAAAAAAACCCCACATACCAAACAAAAAGCCCAAGTTCAGGATGGAATGAAAAAGACAATTTGTTTTTTCCCCTCTCTATTTTGAGGAAGGTAGCAGAAAGTACTGAATTAAGCAAATCTGAATTTGCAGCAGAGATTCTAATCTATACTTTAGATTAATTTGATTTAATTAAGAAAAAGGTACTATTTGAAGTGAAGCAACAGAACAAGATGATTTTGTTTACTATGTTCTCCAAAACTTCAGATGTGTAGCACTCTCTCCTAATACCTCGCTTTTATATATAGGAACACAAAGGTGAAACAAGATACTTTTTCAGTTCTCAATCAACTGCCTCAACAGTGAGAGAACTGAGCTAATCACTGAAATGGAACAGCTGAATGACCTGAACCACAGAACACACACTCTGTCTCTGGAAAAGCCTATTGTCAGAAGGTTGCATGAGCTTCTCAGCAAAGATTGTGCCAGTTCTTCAGTGGTTGTTGCCATTATGAAGAAAGCTAACTGCATTTACAGTTTCAGCAACAAACATACATTTCTTTTATATTTCTACATTACCAGACTACCATTAGACTTCCATCTTCTGTTATTTTTTAAATGTAAGCTGGAATTTATATTGTAAAAATCACCTAAGTTTAAAAAAAAAACAAAAAACAAAAACCAATCACTTCTGGAAGTAGAGAGGGAGAGACAAAAAACATGATCCACCCCATACCGCATTTTTACATTAAAAAACTAAAGCAAAATGTAATCACCTGGTGGAGTAAAGGCAGGGGAAGACAGACAGACTTCAGATACTCATTTCCCGGGGAGCTCAGATGAACAAACCCTATCCCTGAGATATGCTCTCACCAAGGGCATTCCAAAGAAAACAAATTAATAGCCTGTCCTATGGAAAAGGGCAGGGAAGTCAAGCCTACAATAAAGGACAAAATGGAATAAGAATTGAATCACACTTGCAGGAGAAAACAAAAGAAATCTACAAAACATACTCTGTAGTAGTCCTTTGATAAAGCTTTTAACATGTATGTTTTAAAAGCTATTCTACACTTCTTTTAGCTCAGCATTACAAGAACAGACAAAAATTTTTACAAATTCCTCCTTCTCCCTAATGCTCTCCCATTGACGTATCGCTATTTTCATAAGCACAGGCTCCTTAACACAGCCCCTGGAAGCTACAAAAATGAGACTTATGACAGTTTTCTGCACATTGAGCTTATTAAAACTCTTATTCGTCAAAAGCAAACACAGAGAAATAAATTCAGGAAAGTAGTTATTCACCCTGCTATTAATGAAGCCAGTCCCACAAATAACATCGCATGATGTTCAAAAAATCAAATTTTCTCCCTGTAAATCATCAGTTGAATAAAGCACATTTAAAGGCCTATTCTAAAATCTCTGAGTGGAATAAGTAATTTCGGTTTTGCTGTTGGTGAGATCAATTTTTTTTTTTTTCATTTATTCCATTTTAAAAAAAAAGAACAAATTGCTGTGGATATTTATCTAGGAAGAACACTCCTGCTCCCAGAAGAGCTGAAAACTAAATGTTCATCAACTGGAGTTGAAGTAACTCCACTAATAACATAGACACGTACTGAGAAAGATCTTTTTGTACTGTCTCTTTTTCCGATAGCCTACGAATAAATGAAGTGTGGGAATATGGCTGGACAAACTTGAAAAATGTCCTAATAAATATTCATGAAGTATTTGTGCTGCAATACAATCAGAGTTTCGAAGAAGCAAAAGTACACAGCTGCACCTGTCATAAACCTTGAAGTCTGTTCTGTTATACCCTAAATTGACAGATGTAGTAATGTACACTTTAAACATTTAATGAATCAAAAAGATAATCACTTATTGACATGCTATCAAAAAGATAATTCTTTTTTACTCAATAAGGATGAAAAAAGCTGATCTAAGAGAAACAACTTAGTCCAAAGAAATCTTACACAAACCTCAAATTATAATTAAAGCAAATAAATATAATGTTAAACTTGATCTTGTCAATACATATTAAGCAAGTCTCAGAGACCTATAAATTCATATGAAAAGTGGAAAATGAAAATGTTTACAAGTAGCATTTTTTCCTCCATAAAGTTACTAATATTTCTATTATTTGAGCATTTACTTGAGCTGCACAGTATGAATCAGTAACTAAATAATGCAGAACAGCCACTATTCATACTTACAAGACACATTTTTTCCATGAATTGCCTTTGCTAAGTTCCCAAACTAAAATAAGAAAACTGTACCTCATTAACACTGGCAAACTTCCATGCCCTCCCACTTTCCAAAACTTAAACTACTAATATGGAAAGAAAAAACATAATAAAACAAGATTAATCTTTAGGTTTATAGCACAAAATGTTGCGGGTCACGAAAAAAATCCTTCAAAACCTGAATTATAATTCATTTGAACAGTGAAAAATCAAAACAAGCTATTTCTTACAGATAGCTGTATGGTAGCACCAGGAGCAAGCTGTTTCATAGCCACTAACAATTCTAAACATCTTCCTGTGCTGGAATATGTCCCTCCCTTCCAAACCTCCTTTCTCGTCTTTACATAGCTTTAAACTATGCTTACAAAACAGAAAAATGAACGAAGTGCTTAGGGCACATACAAGTGTATCTGACATTGTCTTAAGCTAAGAGAGATCTTGTCATCTAAACACAATGCAGTACAAGTTTGAAGCTTTAGACTGGGACCATGAGGTGTAACATGTTTGAGCCATGCAGAATACGCAGCATTACTGGCTGCTTGCCCTGAGCCACTTCAGACATCTGCCCAAGCAATCTTCCAGCATCCAGGGAAACCCACCATTATAAATAAAATTTCTTACGTTACCCCCAGATGACCCCCAAATTGCTTTCAACTTGCTAGCCAAACCAAAAGGTATAAAGGTATCCACAGACAGACTTGGTTCAGTTCAACCGCTTTCCCATTTACGTACTCTAATAGAATAGGAAGGGAAAGAACAGGAAGAAATGAAGACAGCAAACTCTTAAAATAGGACACAAAAAATGAACCACACTAAGACAGCAGGAGATCGTGTTTCCAATAGCCAATTTAACCTCACCACCCAATACCTGAAGTCTTCCACTTCCAACCAAACTGCTATTTCAATAAGTAAAGGAATGATTTTCCTTACATTAGACACAGCATAAAATATTGTTTTCACTATTACTTTTTAATGAAGCTGTGAGTGACACGAATAGTACCAATCTGAAAACAAGTATGTTAACAAAGCAAAGCCAAGAAACTCCATTTTACTGTGCTCTCCCTAGTTCCCCCAACAATTTCTTTCATTTTACTATTTAATTTTCCCATTTTTTTAAAAACGTACTTCTCTCTCCTAGGACAGAGTAACCTTTAAATGTATCTCCAGCACAAGTGAAATGGTAACATGCCTGACCGACTATTCAAGTGAAAAAGTGGAGTTATAATTTACGGAGTACTGTCTAACGCACAAAGTAAACAAACTGGGGAAAGAATGAAAAACCCCACTATTTATTTTGTGATCACCTTCTGATAAATATAAAGGGGAAAGCTGAAATCTACCAGTTGGAAGGTGACTTACAACTGGACAAATATTTCTGAGAAGAAATCAAAATGTTTCAACAGTTCACTCTGAAATATTACTGGCTTTCTAGGTTTTGTGGTTTTCCAGAAGCTGAGGAAAAGCTGATATGACCTCACCAGGTCATATCTCACTTAGCCAAAACAGCCAGTGAGACTACAAATGAAAACCATGCAGAATGTTCTGACCAGGCCACTTTTCCAATGACATGTGACAATTCCTGAAAAAAAACAACAAAAAAAACAGTGTGTCGATGTCAGGAAGTTTACCCTCAAGCACAGTTTTTATGTGCCTAGCAAATTCCCATGGAAGCAAACATGCTCAGTGTCCTCCAGCACCCACAAAGTGCTTCCAGTAGCCCCATTCAGCCTAGGAAAGACAGATCTTCCAGGTCCCGGGCGGGGGATGGGGGGGGG
>NW_009648550.1:6041963-6060677 GCF_000708025.1 Charadrius vociferus | reverse complement strand
GGGGATGGGGGCTGGATTCAGAAGAAGCCACAGCTGAAAGCTAACCTCAGCCCCTGAGCAACCATGGAGAACTTGATCTTGAAACTACCAAAAATAAACATTGGAATTATTTTCATGACATTCTCCTCAGACTAGTTTTGTTCTAAAACTGAACAACTACTTGTTTTCGGTTTTGTTTGGGGGTTTGGTTTTGGATTCTGGGGTTTTGGGGTTTTTTTGGTTCCTTCCCCTCCCCTGCCCTGAAGATTAGGTTTTCATGTATTCTAGAAGGGTAGCTCTACATAAGCATGTATGTAACTACATAAGCATGTATGTAACTATATATAGCACCCCCCATCTACAAAATATATATCTATTTTACATCTCTTTACACATAGTACAGAGGGGATTTATGTTTCTATTTTATAAACATTTTGGATATAAGTGTATATATACAATACGTATAACTATAAGTAACATAACGATAGTCTCATATTTACAAGCAAGATATAGACAGATATAAAATTTGTGGTATTTTTTCTTCTCCCTCCTGGAATTAAGCATTTGTAGTCCAGCACGACAAAACACTACTTGTCTAACTTAGGGGAGTGGGGAAGGAAATCAAACCAAGATTAATTTTTTTATTTATTTTTTGTTTAGATCCTGTTTTTCCTATGTACAGCATGAGCTTCATTGTTAAAGAATGTTTTTGAAATAGAATGACATTAAGGATAAAAAAAAAATTACATCAGCATACACTCTGGAGCTTTTTCTTTTTTTAAAAAAAAATCCTATTATGGACACTTGTGTCATGGAGGAGTTGGCATTTTTGATTGTATACATGCAGCACAGAGGTGAATGTCAGTCCAACAGATGTGTTTACTTAAAAATAAGTAAATATCAAGAATGTAAGACTTCTGTCTCACTGACTAGCCCTTACTATGCACACAGTATTAATCTGGAGCACATTTGTATGGTTAGAGATTTTACCTTCCTTAAGCCATAAACAAAGAAATAGCATAACAAAGGATTTTTAGACAGAGCCTTAGTGACTGCAGAACACTCTAGCCATGTAGGAAACAGCAAGGTAGAGAGCTGAACTCTGGTCTAAAGTTTTACCACATCTCCACCCATCTGCCCTTGTATAGGCAACTACATAGAGCTGAGTGATAAACATTGTAAGAAGAGTTAGCAGTTAACTAAAAAAATATTTGGATTTATATATTTAAATCCTAAAAAGGAAAAAAGGGGGAAAAAATGGAGTCCTAAAATGGCTCAGCTTTATTTCCACAGCCAGTATTATGTTCCTTTTCACTTCTACCCGATTGTCTTTTTACCCCTCCACAAAATAAAACCAGGTCTACACAGGAGTTATTAAGGCACAGCCGTGCAAAACATTCCCCTGTCACTGAGCTAAACAGCTTCCCTGACTTCATTCTGCAAGTTTGCCTCTGAGTACATTGCATGGTTGGACATCTGCCTGCATGCCCTCCGTTAGAGGTGTACTCTCTCGTTAGAGAGAATACTTCACTCTCTTTAGAGACAATAATCTACCATTTCACTGTACTTTGTCTCCCTTTGAACCACAGATATGGCATTTGTGCTTATCTGTCATTGAAAATAAGGCCTGCATAACAAATTCCTAAAAATTACGTTCAAATTAGTGGCCTATCTGCAATCCTAAGCACACAGCTCCTTGTTGCTGTTTTGGGGTAAATGATCCCTAGCCTTCTTGGTACCCAAATATACAGCTTGCGTTTTGGTTTTATCAATTAATTGGTTCATTTGCTGTCACTCTGAACTGACCATCTAAAGTTCCAAAAGATAATTGTATTTTTCTACTTCTACATCACAAGTTGTACTATATAATCGCAACATGCAAACTAGTATACATAAACTACGCGGAGACAAACAGCCTACTGAATCTTTAAATGGCCAATACAAGATTTGTTCAGCATCTGCTGAAGTGCTTTTAGAATAGCCAGTTCCGGGTTTAGTTTTGTTTTCTAATAGAACAATAAAATCTTGCCCTTGCACTTATGAGCACTTTAAAAATTCAGTCCCTCACCAATCCAGGTACTTGACATAGCTGCCATCCTCCCTTTCCTCTACACTACAGCTCTGGCAAACTCTTTCATCTCTTCCCTGCCTTCCCTCACAGGCACCTTCTCTTTGCCTTTGTTGCTGCTCCTGACTCCCAGGTTGCCATTATTAAGTGACCCTTCAAGACTAACTAGCCTTTTCTTCAAAAGGGAGCCTGGAAGAGTTAGATGTCTGCAGGCTAATGGGAAAGGGACAGAGATCTACCAATTTTTGGTATTCGAGTTATTCATGTCTCAGTTCTTCTGTCACAGAAGTGCAAGTGAGGCTCCCTTTTGCTTTAAAAGAAACTACTGGTTATGTCACAACCTATGGAAATCCAAATCACTTCATCTTGGCCGGCAAGAATACAACTGGAGGGGCATGAAAGGGAAACAAAATTATCTTTTCCAAAGGAAAATTACTGTTTTCTACCATGATACTAATGCTGTTTACCCCAGGATAAAGAATTAAGCACAAACTATGCATTACACCATAAAACTAAATATTGCTCTTTTCAACCACAGAAAGCTGTTTCTTACCCCAAGTGAGTGTAGCCTCTGGACCGTAAGCTGACTGCTGGCCTAAGTATGACCGTTGTCATGCCTGTAGTTGATACATTGCAAGCACAGCGGCATCACACAGAAGTCTCATTCTGTATCATGTCACTAATAGCAGTGTGATATACAACAGCAAAATCTAGGGATTTAACAGTCTCAAATACAATCTAAGCTCCCATCAATTTATTTACGCAATTCTTTAATAAAATTAATGTAAAAATGCTTTCAAGGGGAAGACAGTACCTTGGGTGGTCATGCAAATACTTACAAATTCAGGCAGCAATAGTTTTACTCTCTCCTACATTGTACTAAAATATCCACGGATGATGGAACACAACCGAGAAAAAAATCCATCTGATATTTGGTATCTAGACTAAAAATGCCCTAAAATGTCTTGTATTAATACAATTGTTAGAAGTCATTCGACAGCCCCACTCAATGTTATGTTTTGACATATCACAGCTCTCATTCTACAGCAAATCAAATGCAGACTACTTTTCCCTGAAGATGACTTGCTCAACAGGGGATTTTATTCTGTAATCTGTAGGTGCCCTAGAATTAATATGTATATGTTAATGGAACAGTATATAAAGTCACCTCAAAGGCAATTGGTTTAAAATTGTAAACCCCTACAGATGGGATGTAGGGTGACAAGTTAATTTAAAATTAGATTCCTAGATGTAGTGCACACCTGATAATTGAGAGAAATGGAAAGAGGGAGAAGAAGGTTACTGCTCTATATTTGAAAAGGTGAATCCCTCCTTCATTAGAGGAGGAGAGGAAGGAAATCCAGAACCATATTGCAGTGGAGAGTGAGCTGCCGATTGCAAGGATTTCTAAACAGCTGCAGGGGTTGGGGATGGATGTATTGGTGCTTATGCCATTTCACTATGGGCGAAATCCATCCAAATTTAGGGAAGCTGTCAGACAGCTGTTGAGGGAGTGGAGAAGGACCACAGAACACAAAGTCTCAAACATCCCACCTCGTGCCCTTCCACTGTCTTCTCCCTCTCCCATGGAGGGACAGCAGCAGAAATACCCAGAGGCAATAATGTCTTTATCCCTGTCCCTGCTAAGAACTGCCCGAAAACCACCCTGTGAGAATGGTCCCTCCACGCTTTCCCACAGCACAGAGGCACGGCACCAATCTGGCGTCCAGTTCCTTGTAAGTCTCAGCTCTAAGACTGAATTTCCCACCGAGCGCCTGTGCAGAAACCTCAGTCCCTTCCCAATGTTGCACACAAGTAGCACCTACTACAAAAGGTTAGAGTGAAAAGACAGGATGTGCATGTGCTGAGGAAGAACGATCACCCTGCCGAGCGTTTCCCCACTGAACTCAAGGAATACAAACATTTTGCCATTCCCACTTCTGCAAGGCCAGAGGGTTTGGTGGTGACTGTAACACAGCATCACTGCAGACTGTATTTCTACCTATGGTAATTATCATTTGTGGAATGCCACTACTACGTGAGACAAAATATAACAAAGGGAAGCAAGAAATATGTAACTTTAAGTTGTCAGTCAAGCATACCACTTATAGGAGGGACAGAACAGAGACAATGAGCAGAAAATACAGTCACAGTAGCTTCCTATTTTAATAATGGTTTTAATTGCTGACATTCAAGTATTCATACACAGCTACATGTTCCTATTGTGCCAGAACCACTGTAGGGGATTTGAAGGTAAGAGTTGCCATCCTGCACTTAGACATACTTTGTCTTTAAAATTACTTAGGCAAATAGTTATGTATGAAATATCTAGAAACATACAAAGCAATGTGAGCATTATGCACGCGAGGAAATAAGACAAACTCTGTAGGTTAAAGTAACATGTACAAGTGTCCCCTATTTCTAGCTCCTGAGGCTCCAGCATTTTGCCTTGTAATTTATAGGAACCTCCAGCCCATTTTCACAACTGACATTAGAACTGCAACTGCAGGTAAGCACATCTACACGTTCACGCGTAACCATGAAGAAAATAAATATGCAAGCTGGACAGAACATCTCTAGAGATGTTTCATGATTAAAAGAAAGCAGAGGCAGCAGTTTACTTAAATTCTAAACAAAACAAAACCAAAAAAAACCCTACACATGGAGCTCACAGAAAACAACAAGTAGCTCTGGATCAACACAGCTGAAATAAAATCTAAATCCTATCTTTGTGTCTCCCTTTTTCCACTTCTACAAAAGAGTCCACCTAAAAGCACATGGATGTAAAAATGCTCTAGTTTGGCAAAACAAAAAAAAGTCTCATTCCATAAAAGACCTATTATTAGCTTTGTCACTGTTCTATTTGTCTTCAATGTCTTTTCTAATAAAACCCAGAAGAATGAAGGGCAATATAATTATTTCTAAATCTCTATGTAAACAAAAAACTGTCCCTGTTTATTGTTTAGTGCAGAATTAAACACCATATCAATATTAAATTATTTAGGAAGCGGTCTGTGTTTATGTTGACCTTACCTTCCACTGAGCAAGATTTTTCCATACACGCTAAATAGGAAATAGCTTACAGGACACAAAGTTGACTTTTATAATGTCAGACAAATTCACTTTTCTTTCTAAACTAAATTTGTACAACAAACCTTATAGCAGCCTCCAAGAGGCTTTTGTCTTCTCCTGCATTATGAGGGGGTACTTTAAGTGATGCCAAATTAAGCTCTTTAGAATACATACCTTGAAACTACTGAAATACTATGGAAATAATCAGTCACTTATTCAAACTCCCTTTATGCTAACAATTGACCAACTGTAGCTTCTTCTGTTAGTTAAGCTCACAGTACATTTTTCTTGCATATTAGCCAAAGATTATTTGGAATAACTTTTCAGCTTTTTCTCTTTGATCACTAAATACCCTTCAGCCCCACAGTATCTGAGGAGCCTCTGTGAAAACGGCCGATCCTGTTCTTTGCTGCTGCTGTAGAAGACAGACAGGAAACTGAGGAAAGAAGAAACAGCTAACATTCTCCAATCTGGTATTTGCATCTGTCAGCAAAGAGAAGAGCAAAGGAGATAGTAAGAGCATCACAATAATCCGTAGGGCCCCTATCCACACACAAAAGCACACATGCACATCTGTGATGCTGTGGACTTGAGAAAAAGAGATCATAGGTCATAAGCACAGAGCGTATCACAGGGCACACTTGGGGACCAAAGAACACACACTCAACATTAAGACAATTCCTGCCTCCTGCTCAATCACCTGGTCTTCACTTCCAGTGAAGTGGAACATTCAAGTATCACACACTGCCCTCTACCCTCAGCACCTCTGTCTCAGACTTGCCCTAACCTTTTCACTCAGCAAGTTATCCATGCCACTGATCTTGCATTTCCTCACATAATACTCTAACACTATCTCTCTAAAAAAGGTCCTCTTGTCCAACAGGGCATCACTGTTACTCTTCACAAATATCTTCGTGTATGATTTCCACATATTTTTGCTTTCAAGTACAGCACTATGCCTTCTCGTTCCCCGAATTCTCCTTAGTTAGTGCCTTCAAAAGCCTGCAGAAGTTGTGCACAGACAAAACAGAACTAATATATACACTCTCTCTCTCTCTCTATATAGTGTTTTCCTCATGTAACAGCTTTCTTCATATGATATACATGAAGAGTGTCTTTGCAGATCAACATTTATTCCTCCTATCAATGAAGATGCTTGAGTTTCATTTTCAGGCCTTACCTGTCATAATCAAATATATCTAGTTTTACCTGCGAGACACAAACTGGAGACTTCTCAGAGATTAAAAAGCTCTCGATTTTAGATTTGATGTGTTCTGTTGAGTTCTTTCAAAGACAGATTAATTATTAGCAGAAAAAAAATTAAAACAATGATAATTTCCCCCACTGTTTGTACAAAATGGTACATGCCACTGTTTAGACTGTACATTAAAACCATTTGTATGTTTAATATCAGCACAAAAATAAAAATCAGGAGTCATACGATACGTGGGTTTCCCTTTTACGCCATTTAGCTGGCACTGGCAAACAAACCCTGTTTCATTGCTACATTTCTGGGTGTAGTACATAGTTTTTTATGTCTTCAGAAACAAAAGCAAAATTAAACAAGTGATGCTTTGGACTTTTGACGGAATTCTGTGTTTTGCTGTCCTTTAATTTAGCTCTGAACAGTGACTACTGTGGACCAACATATCTACCCCATCAACTCCAACAAATACTTAACCTACATGCTGCTTTACCCTGTTACTCAGCAATCCTGCAAAGACGCTTTTCTTCTGCCAACAACTATGGTCTACCATATTTTTTATTTTTGTATTAGCTTGCTGATTGATAAATAAAACTTTGCCACTTTTAGAAATTGCCCAGTACAACAGTTATGTGAGAACACCAGCTCCTCCCTGCCTAAAAAATTAACTAATTGTTTAGCAATTAAGAATCATCACTGTGACTGACACATCATTGCACCAGAATACTCCTCTGACACTCCATTTTCCTAGCTTCCTTTTAACCTTCACACAACTGGGATGCAAATGGAAAAGCTGACAGCAAGAATACTTCAAACAGGACAGTTCCTGCAACAAGAAATACTAGGAATGCAAAAGTAGATCATCATACCAGTAGAGATCCTAACTTCACTGTGCTAACTGCTCTGCTGACAGATGGAGGGGCGCATTTCTTTCAAGAGTTCTTAAGCAGTGGAAAAATGGTGTAAGAAAGTGATCTGAGCAATCCAAAGTCAGTCACTGAACAAAAGTGACCTATTCCTGCATTGCAGATCAATGTTGTCTCCACTGGACCCACCAGTTGATAGATCTACAGGGGATTACAAGATGAGAGCAAAAACACATCAGTACAAGAGACAAACATGCTTACAGGGACATGTGTGTATGAGACACAAGTAATGCTTTATTTTGGTGCTTAAATAAAACAACAACCAAAATACTGATGCTATCAAAAGCTGCCACAGGAGCGGCAAGACTTTGTGAAAGGACCCTATCATATCAATAGTTTCGCCAACCAAATTAAATAAATTGAAGTGAAATATGAGAGAAGGGTAAACTAACCCAGAAAATAAAACAAAACAAACATAAAGCCAACAACAACAACACCACCACCACAACAAAAATCTACATGGTTTCTCTTTTAAAGTCCCTTAATGCAACTAGAAAAACTGATCCCACTGACTTTAGCAGGCTATATAGCAAACTCATGAATAACAAATCATCTTTATATTTCACATCAGGGGAGATTCAACCAATGCAAAACGTTACAGTGCCTGTGAAGCATCCAGGCTGGAAAGCTGTCCAGGGATTAGAACAATTAAAGACCGTTCAGGCTCTGTCCCTTAAATCTGATTCTACTCCAATAAAACCACTGGATTTTTTCTTTCGACTGTGAGAAGGATTTGGCTTTAAATTACAATAGTCTGATAGCTAAATTTACAGAACTAGAAATACCCTGAAAATACAGAACCTCAGAGAGAAAAGAGAGCTCGTGAAAAAATAAACCTTATGGGATTATCAATTAAGATATTTTAGCTTCCTAACTTAAAATAAATGGAAAATATGCCATATGAACCTCTGCAGATATTAAATCATTTTATTTTTATTATATTGAGACCCATAATTGCACCTGGAAGGAAGGAAAAACTGGATCACTTTGTCCCTATTGGTCTAAAAGCACAAGTACCATCAAGAGACATACCTGACTCACTGGCAGAGTGAGCAGCGATGAGACCTGCATTAGCAAGCTTCACATGAAAAAAAATAATTAGGACAGTCAGAAAAATTTCAGAGTATTTAATTGCTCGCATAGCTACGAAATAAAATCTATACTGTTTTGAAAGTTTAATGAAACAATACTTGAGTAAGGAGTGCTGCATCTAGGCAGTTGTAAATACTGCCATGTATTTCGTTATATATGTTAAATAAACCCACTTTTTGACCCTAACTTTACCTTCCGTTTTGTGCCTAATATTCAAAACTTAGGATTTGTTTCAGAAAATTTGTTTTAGACTGTACAGCCCAGTTTGTAGGTAGGCTACAGAAAACAGAATCCTTTATTGAATCACGTGTGTATGCATTTGACCAGATAAATTTGACAAATTTGCCTTTACCTCTTCCACACAGGATTATGTGTATTTGCATAGAAATAATCTTCTAGGTAAAAACAGGACTGTCTTGACTTGAGTTAATAATGTCCCCTCAGAGAACTGAGGTGTTTATATTGACAAAGAGTAATTTGCCTATGGAGAGAACGTAAGTATAAACATCAAGTAGAGACTAAGGGTCTCTGCACTTAGTATTAAGCATGTATCACAACTGACAATGAAAAAATAAAGAAACACCAAACCAGAAAAATATTTACAGGAGGACATAATCAAGATTCAAGTTTAAGCCTACCAACAGCTTGCTCCCATCCTGCTCTTTATTTACACGTGTGGTCAATTGCACCAGAATGCAGTTAATACAGAAATGTTTGCATGAGAAAGGCCTTGCTAGTACTGCTTTTTGGAAATTTGTTATAAAGGAACATTCTTATAAAAGACATTTTATGAACATAGTCTTGCTATAACCCTAATGGCTGCATGAAGCAAAACAATATATTCAATAAATCAGAAGCCAGCAGCTTTCCTAATGCAGATCATAAAAATCAGTGTATGCAAATTTCTAACAACCCTCTATTTCAATTTCCATACATGTCAATATTCCTCATTTACAGCTCATCTAAAGAGACTAATAAACCATCTGCATCTCTATTGAAGTAGACCTTACAGAACATACTTAACTGAAAAGAAAAAGAATATTTTAAACTAAAACACGTATAATTAAAAATGTTTCTACACTTTAAAACAATGAGATGAATAAGCTTTTTCTGTCTTTTCAAAGTATGTTACAAAACAGGTATACCTGATACAGCCGGACCTCTAAGTGGAACGACACAGTGCAGCAAACATTTTGTTTACCAGAGACATTTGTAATTCAATTTGGAGACATCTGCAAATGCTAGCTCTTAGACTGCCCTCTTATTGGGTTCTTTAACAACTCAGTAGATGCACAATAACTGTGGATATATTAGGATAACCAGTCTCAGGAGTAAGCTGTTCCATCTAGCCTTTTACTGATGTTTTAACCTCAAAATTACAAAAAGAGCAAGGCATTTCAAGGAACACAGACCTTCTGGCTCAAAGGAAGTCTGTCTAGTGGACATGTTACATAACTGAGAAAATCCAGTATCAAATAACTTCTAAGTAATTATATTCTGAAGATCTGTTCCAATGTTTGGAAGAGTTCTGGGTGGTTTAGTTACTTGAATCTTTGAAGTGCAGTGCAGATGCGCAATATCCCTCTAAGAAAACAAGGGAAATTTTATTTGACAGGTAAAAAGCAAAATTAAAATTTAGTGTGTTTTAAAATTCAAGGTTTTGGGTTTTTTTTTAAATAACTTTTAGTATGCTTTTAAGCAGGTTATTGTTTTAAAAGACTTCAATACATTCCATTTAGCAAAAGGATCAAAGCCTCTTAGACTATACTGTCAAATTCCAAATAAAACGTACAGACATTCCCAAACGGCTATGGTGACTTTTTCAACTCCTTGAAAAAATATGTTGGCTTCACAGGAAAATAAGTGGGAAAAATGCTTTTAAAAATAATTATTAAAAAAACAAACAGAAAACCCAAACTGACATTTCAAGATCTTCAAGTCAAAGAGAAATCAGGTACAAACTTAAAAAGCTAGGCCGAATGAAGATTTCTTTTTTCACCTTTCTGTAAAGTGTCAAAATGTAATATTAATTCTTCCTGTTCTAAGAAAATCTAAAGAGGACTAACAAGCTATTAAACCTTCCAGTGGATCATTTGTGGTATGAATTATTAGCATAATTGGGGGCACACTCTATTCTGACCTTTGTAAAACTTTCATTTCCCAAATGTGATAGATAAAAAGTGCTTTTATAATACCAATAATGATTAGTTCCTATGGGAAACTGCCAATTATAAGTTGGTGAAAAAGGCTATACCGGATGTACATTGAGAACATGAACACACCTACCAACAGTCAGACTAATTAGAGTCATTCTTCAAATATTAATAAAGCTTCTTATTTCCATGAAATATAACCTGTACATTTTAGTTGAACTGCATCCTTATTAGGTCATTCATTCAACAATAATAAATGTTTGATTAGTGTTTAATTACAGCATTTATGCTGAACATTCACCTTTTCCTGGCAGTAAACCAACACCTGTGGGAAACTGTTTTAACATTTAACCACTTGACTCAAGTTCATATTGTTTATATCGAGTCATATCAAGTGCCAGCAAAAATACTCAGCTACAGAAACAAACCCCTTGTGTTCCGGGCATAAGTCTTAGGGAAAAAAAAAAAAGGGGGGGGAGGGGGGCACAGCAAAGATCACATATAATGACACGCAGTAAACTGTCAAACAGTGTATGTTTTACTTTTACAATATTGACCCCAGTATATTCTGCTGAGGTCACAAGTACAACAGTAGCAGATTCAATAGCATCATTTCCTGCTCTTCTGTCACCTGCTGTCTTGTATAACTTACTACCAAGGTTCAGTAGCTAAGGTGCACCACTGAGAAAAGAAGCGATAGAGAGGGTACAGGCAGCCAAAAATTCCCAAACATACCAACTTGATAGAAGACAAGACAACCGCCTTCCCACCAACACACCCTCAACTACCCAGCGTGCCCAGCTCTACACGTGTGCATTAGGTATTCCAGAGGAGTGTGTTTTAGCAATACCAGCCTCAGGCATCTAGTTCGCAAAGCATCTTTTACAGATGTGTTCTCCCACATCACAGAATAGGATCCAGCTCTTACCGATTAGCCATTCTGTACAGTGTTGCTTTAGCTATATTACCTCATATTTAAAAGGCATTTGCTGTAATGTCTTTGCTTTGGTCATAATAATTTTTGAAGTAAGTTCCTAGGGTCCAATTCCCATTTATGCTTTTGCCAATTGGCAAACCTTCACAAGATTCTATGATTCTAAGGTGAAATGGACATTAAAGTGAATGTAAAAATATTTTGCTATACTTTCACAGCACCTGTAGATTAACACAGAAAAGTAGAGTATTAATAATGACAAATCTGATTCCAAATTTTATGTGACAACAGAAGACAATCCATGCTGACAGATCAATGATGAAGAGAGGAAAGCTTTCTATTTCCTAAAAATATACACCTGGAAAACTGCCTCAACTGTTTAACGTTTTTAAAGGGTAAACTCCCCAGTTCAACTATTGTGTATATACACAATTCACAAAACAAAAAATATATTCTATAGAGTCCAGGCAACAAATTGCTCAATTAAGACATGTAGGAAAAGGCCAGTTAAATCAAAAGAAATAAATTTTAAAAAAACTTACAGAAGTTTATCTTTTAGGCTTTTCAGAATATCTTGCTAGTTGCTTACCTACATCCTTAAAAACAAATGCATACACACAAAAGCAGGCCACAAAGGCCTGCATAAAAAAGAGCCAACTAGTTCTCCGGCAGACAGACCCAGACGACTTGTAGACAGGCTTGTATGCCCAAATGTTTTTATGTTTGTCCCCCCACAACATACAACTATATGATTGGGTCTGATAAAAGACACTGTGTCTAATTAAAGGTTTCACCTTGCTTAGTTCCAACACAGCCACAGCCAAATACCATGCCAATGTTTGATATGATTCCTTTGGAGATAAGGCAGGCAGAACTGCTTTTTTAAAGGAAAAATGGGTACCAGCTTCAAATTCAGGAAACTCAAGTTCTGATTCATCTGAACAAAGAACTTCTCACATTTTAAGGCAGGTATTAAAGAATATTTGATCTGCCTTTCACAGAGGGAGCTAATTGCTTAGTGGACCTACATGTATGGCTCAACATGTACAAAAGCAAACCTTACTAAGGGAAATTTAAAAACTCATTTAGTTTTCAAAGAGAAAGGTTCAGAAATAACTTGAACAGAGTAACCAAGTACTAATGTGAGGCAGGCATGCCTGATCATCTTGCTAGAAAGGACCTACTGAATTCAGAGCCAGCTGCTCAGCCTAGGTGAATTGAAACCAAATACAAGCCACAAATATTTCAATAGCTCGGTTAACTGGCTTTTCTCCTCCCATAAGGTCTCTAAAGAAGGAAAGACACGGTTACTTTCTCAAGGCTAAACTATAGCTCAGCAAGAGCAAAAGGACTGAAAGAATTTTTGTCAGACAGAGCCGCCTGCTTGCTCACAAACAGGAGCTGGATATACGCATCTGACCATCTAGACCTGATTTAATGAGGAAAGTGAAGCACTGCTTCCTTTGTCTGAGAAGAGTCTGATCATCAGCCCATTTCTGAAAACACTCACTGCAAAACAAGTATAAATGGTCAAAGTCTTTCAAATGTACAAATGCCCAAGAAAAGAACTCTGCAGATCTTGAAAAAGTAGCCTATATATCAGCACAAGAATTACTTGCAGTATGTACAGCAGCTTCAGAGATGTGCTCTCAACTGCTAACCCAGACAGCAAAAGATTTCATAGTGATCTTGTTTACAATCCAAATTTTCAGTCTGGTACAGATCAAACAGCAAAAAGTGCAGTTATGAAATCTAAGCAGATTTACTGGCTACTTTTCATTGTAATGTTTAACAAGTCTTATTAATTTTGAAAAGAAGAAACAACAGTTAAAAACATAAACAACTGAAAAGTGGAATGTGTGTCGTTAAGCAATAAACAACATTCCATATTTCTCTCTCTTTCCCCTTTGTTTTACAGAAATAACTAGACAGAAGTCTCATCACTCCACATACTGTAACTTTCAAAACTTGGCAAAGCAACTCTTACACATTGTGTTTCAGATCCAATAACTCAATACATGCTTCAAAGATCTGGCAGCAGTTCTTTTGGGAGTTATTTCCTACTTTTCTGGCTTACGCAACCTGTCAAGTTTGGAAAATTTACACTTAGCAGATTAAAAGGATGTACACAAAGAGGAAATCGTAATAACCACAATAATTATAAATGAAGTTTTGAATGCAAATTTGATTTTCCACAGATATTTCCACTGACTGCAAGAAATCATTCTGTTGCAGAACAGCACATACCATCTTCTCAGATTGTAGTTTCCACAGGTACTGCAATCAAAAAGGATTTGTTTAGGTAAACAGCTGCCAGTAGGGCAGACTCCGTAACTGTCTCACACAAGCACATTCCCTGTTCTCTAAAGCAATACTCATTTCTGGAGCAACAAAATTATAACAGGTAGAATACGAATAGTGGAACAAAAGCAGGTTCTGGGAAGGCCTCAGGATGATACAGCGTTTTGCCTTTGATTAGAATCTGTTTACTTAAACACTCAACCAAACATTGCTCCTCTAAACTAGACCACAAATGTAATTAGAGAAAACATCTTTTTAAAATTTTGCATAGTTTTGAGGCATAGAGAAGTTGAAAATACTGGAAGGAAAGGGAAAAAAAATCTTTTCCAAATACAATGCATTTTCTGGCAGTAATTTAGTAATTTTTAGCTTCACCAGAAAACAACATGAACTAAAGATGAATGCACCATTCACATCATGTAAGACACATCAGTTTAAAAGAAAATATCTACTGGACAAATAAAAATCTTGGTGTACCAATAGTAGGGCTGGGCAGATAGTTTGAACAGAAGAAGAAAATCAGAAATGAATAAAACATTTTGTCCAAACTCAGCTGTGCACACAACTTCTTGCTTTCCTTCCCAACACATAGGTATTTCCTGTACCTGACAGTTTTATTATTACATTTCCTATTTTTTCTATCTCATTTCATGTATTTTACAGCTCTCCCCATACCTTCCGGATTGTCCTGCTTATTCTTTCACTCTCCATTTCTCTCTTTCTCATATGCTTGGCCTCAGTTGAAGTCAGTGGCAAAAATCCCACTGACCCATCTGCAAAGGGAACACAGGAATGTCACTCACCATCTCTGCCTCTGCCAACACTGCCCTTCAGCTTTTGCACTGAGTTATACCATCTGAGTTTAGGTTGAGAAACTAAAAGGGAATAGTTTCCTCCACTCCTTTCTACGCTCTCCATTTCCAGACACGTACTCCTGCTGGTTAGTTAGAGCAGACTCCTGTGCTCCGGTTTCCTCCTGGAGCCAATTTAATTCAGAACTAAGGAAGAAAGCAACCCAGAAAAAAAGAAGGGGGGAGAGGGGAAACCACAGAGAACCCAATATGTCTTAGTGAGCTGAACCTGCACAGAACAGAATGGATTGCAAAGACTCCACTTTCGTCAGGTTTTATTGACACGTAGCAATATGAGCCATTATTTGTCTCACATTTTCTGACCAGCTCTACCCACAGTGTTCACCTTTGCATACAAGACCAGGTCTTTGCCCATTTTAAAAGACCAAGGTTTTAACTTTGGGCAGTGACGAAATACAAATTTTGAATAAATTAACACCATAGCAAATAGTCTTTCCTTCCTGGGGAGTGGCAGATAAATCTTAAGGGGAAAGTTTTACAACACAGTCACTTAAAGAAATACCCAGACAAAAGAAAACAACCTTTCTCAGCCCAAGTCAACTCATATCATAAACGACCAAAATATATAGGAGCTAAGATTTGTTTCCTCCCTTTTTCTGCTTTAGAATGTCTGAAGATTCAGGTGTGGTTTAAGATAGAACTACCATGGAACAATTTTAGGCAGTAGTCTGATAAACTTCAAGAGCCTCCTCTAGAAGTCCACTAGTCACTCATTCTTCCCCCATGAATCTCTGCTCTGCCAGCACAAATGAAAACTGATTCAGCTGAAAAATAGAATCATAGAATAGTTTGGTTTGAAAGGGACCTTTAAAGGTCATCTCGTCCAACCACCCCTGCAATGAGCAGGGACATCTTCAACTAGATCAGTTTGCTCAGAGCCCCATCCAACCCGACCTTGAATGTTTCCAGGGATAGGGCATCTACCACCTCTCTGAGCAACCTGTTCCAGCGTTTCACCACCCTCCTTGTTAAAAATTCTTCCTTATATCAAGTCTAAATCTACCCTCTTTTAGTCTAAAACCATTACCCCTTGTCCTATCACAGCAGTCCCTACTAAAAAGTCTGTCCTCATCTTTCTTTTAAGTCCCCTTTAAGTATCGAAAAGCCACAATAAGGTCTCCCCAGGGCCTTCTCATCTCTGCATTAAAAATAACTTTCTAGAATTTTATTTAGCAGGTCTACTTTTCAGCCAGGTAAGTTATCTGATTCACTAGTTACACAGGCTTTTGGTGTGAACAAGCATCCAGGGATGAGAAATTAGAGGCTGGGAGTGAGACTGGGGGACTACTTCCTTTGTGAGAATTGTTAGTTTAAATGTACTTGGAACTACAGGGAACCTGACAACTAAGACAGTAACTACTGCCATAAATTATCTGTATGTTTTTGTTATCACTTGCTTTTTAGCTCCCAGAGGTCTGCACCCTCTCTGAACCGCCAACCTTTCTCAGACCGAAACCTTCACCAGTATATACTTTCTGGTTCTCCCACGCTTACCTTTCTCACCGAAAAGGTCTACCCATTGCTGAATTTTGCTGTAATTAAACAGAACAATACTTCAAAGGAAAGTACTAAGACTGCATGATCACAAACAGGAGGGAATGTTTGGAAAACAATGCTTCATCTGGATGCAGTAAGCTTCATTTATTTTTCTTTTGCCTCTCTATTTTTGTTTTATACTGTTGACTCCAAGTTTTAATGACAGAAGATATTTTAAGCATTCCTGACCTAGAAAAGTGCTAAGAATAAGAGAACTTTTATAAAGAAAACATTGTCCATCTGAAGGGAAACTCAGTGCATACTCCACCTAAGTGAGCTATGCATGTTGCTTATGAACAGCAGATAACTTTTCAGACCTAAAAGAACTCAATTTCCAGAAGCCACTGATAACATATAAAGAATCAGATAGACGGTAGGATTCAACGGACCTGATTAAGAGAACAGTAGTAGGATTCATGGCCAAAATAGATGCTACATAGCAAAATTCAGCTCAAGTGGAAAATACCCACACAAAATATCTTAATTGCTGTGCTTATCAGGGACAGCAAGAAGATATCCAGTGGAGACACAGTCTAAAGCTACGATTAAAAACCTCGTTGAGGTGCTATCTCAGCAAATTCCACTGGTCTCTAACAGGAAGGCAACTTTCCTTTATTCTCCCCTATAAAGTGTCACTTCCATTTTGGGAGCAGTTACCATGCCCCATATAATGGCCAGGAAACAAATACTTCAGGACTAAAACACATCCTCAATTATGTCAGTGCTTACATGAATATGCTCAGCAGGTGAGACAATGGAGTTAGTACAGGTCCACACTGGCATAAGGAAAACAAGCACAAAATATTTCTGTGATTGTAGCAGCTAGATTACATAGAATCTCATCACGGTTTGGTCCTTTCAAGTAAAGCAAGTAAGCAGTGTAATGTTAGAAATTACAGTAGATAATTCTTACAAGTATGTTGGTGTGAGCAGTACCACATCATCAATGTTTGTGTTTGCACTTGCAGTACTTTCACAGCTGCAAGATGTCACCTGTGGCTATATGGTACTATTTTTGATACCCCAGAAACGTGAACAAGCTAGTCATGCAAGTCTACCAAGTACTCTCTCAACTGTTAAAGCAAAAACAGTAGTTGCTCAGCTATAAAGATCATAGCAGACATAGTCTATTAAGATTCAATAATCTTAAGAACCTAGGTTTAAGAAGAGCTAATAGCCAGTCTTCTATTTTGTAATCACAAAGGGAAAGGAAGACTTCAGCAGTGGTATGATTAAGTGATCTGTTAATTACCTTCTTGAACACAAGACAAAGTGTGAACCTTGAGGTTCAGCTGCTCTGCCCTTTGGCCCCACCCTGCCAGGGTCCATCAGAGCACACAGACCCTTTGATGAACAGGTTTCAATCTGTAATATACATCAGGGTAGACAAACACTATTTACATGTCCTGGAAGGACAATGCAGTTGACGGTATCTCTCTTCAAGTCTGTTTCATTACCCATGAGCATCCTGATCTAGTTGAAGATGTCCCTGCTCATTGCAGGGGGGTTGGACTAGATGACCTTTAAAGGTTCCTTCCAACCCAAACGATTCTATGATTCTATGCCATAAGAACTGCTACCCTGAAGGAATCTGCCAGTACTCTGATATTATCCTCAATGTAACTATAAGATAAGAAAAAACACTTTTTTTTTTTTTCTAATGAAGACTACAGACTGCACAGCTGCAGAACATACAGAAACAGGTAAAGAGAAACAAGTCATACACATAGATAAATATACCTAACACATTAGCTCCTAATATTCCTGCCCTCTTTTTGTGATTCTAGCCAGTAGTTCATTAGGTGCTCATAAACTCCAGGCTGAGGATCCAGCTATTCAATAACACCTTTAAACCACATTAATGGACAACATTTTAGTAGTGGGAATCCTTACTTTCTTTTACAGTTCAACTTATCTTTGGTGATGGCTTTAATCTGCATCTCTCCCTTCCTTCACCTTCATTCAGTCAGGAAGGTATTTCAACTTTTTCAAAAAAGGGGGGAGTCAGACAGCAGTTTGAGAAAAATATTAGTGTTCCTTCACCATAGTGAAGAAACAATTCAACTACTGCCTGCCTACAGGATAAAGAGTCAACCTGTAACTGCTCCAGTGTGCTGCTAAATCCTAACCAGAATTACTAGCAGACTCTCTTGTCCACAAGGCTGGGCTGTACCCAAATGAGAAACTGAGGCCTTTCCTCATATTTCCCATGTAAATATATTGGGTGGGGTTTTTTTAATGACAAAGTACAATCACATAAACAGGGTAACACAAGCAGCACATGATTGGCTCTTACTGAGCACAAGATACAGTGATAACTAAGAATCCCCCTGGGGTTGATACTGAGGCTAGGGTGAACGTTGCTCTTAGCTCTCCATCTGAGAGACACAGCGGCACACAAGTACCTGCGTAAGAGCACAGGTAATTTCATCAGCAATACACATGCCAAATGATCTCAGTCTGTCCTTTAATCTACAAAAAATTCTGCAATTCTAACCTGTAAAAATACCACAGGGATCTTATTTCACCTCCATAAAAACAACTAAAAAGTGGGGATGAATAAAATAAACTGTGAGG
>NW_009648550.1:6018957-6041907 GCF_000708025.1 Charadrius vociferus | reverse complement strand
ACCAGCTTCACATTATAAACTTTGACAGGGATTCGGCACCCCTTCCTTCCAACAGTGTTGGAAACCATAGTTTACTGAAAGAAAATGTTCTTTGGCTAGTTCTCTCTTCAGCTGAATCTCTCTCAGGGCAGGAAGGGGGTCAAAGTTCTTGTAGCTCCTGATGGCATTAAAGGGAGCATTATTATAGGTAACAATGCGTTCTGATAAAGGCAACGTCTTCCATTTGCACACCCCTGTCCTCCCACCACTATTTAAACAGAATAGACCTGTAAGGACACACTGGCTGACCTCAACTCCTGAAGAAACATAGTCTAGAATCAGACTGTAATGAAACAGACAATAATGCATAATAGTCTTACTTAATCTGTAATAATACAATGTTTTAGCATGCTTCCTACTCAAAAAACCTCTCCCAGGCCTCCTGAATGTAACTAGTATTAACTACAGTACACTGCTTGCAGACCCTAAAATTGACTGTACAAATTGTGACTGCCTTGGGCTATTTTTGTTTTGTTTTGTTATTGAGCCAAATTCTCTTCATATTTACTTGATGTAAATTCAGAAGTTCTGGACTTTGCCTTTCCTTTGTGCCAAAAGTGTTTGAAGTCTTTGACTTTCAAGATGGTGTGTAAGACCTACAGCATATCCCTATGCATGCTGTGTTTAAATGGTTAAAAATATGTCCGAATGGAAAACGAAAAGTAATATCCCTAACTTCCTTCACCTAAATTCATACATACAGGGGCTTTTCCTGCTATTACGTAGAGTTTTATTTTCAAAGCATGCAAGATGATCAAATGCGATAGCTACTCAAGGTAAACTGATTCATCCCTTACTTTATCAGTTTTAACAAATGAGCCTGCTACCCCAGCATTGGTCACTGGTGTGATTTCATTCTAAGCCTCTAGTAAGAGGTCTCCTGCTTACACCTGGATAAGAAGTTTGCACTATCTGTATTTTCAGACTTTTGCTCTAAGGAAATATTTCCAGTAGTTTCTACTTTCCAAGAAAGTTATTTCTGGCCAATGTAGATCTAATTTTTTCTTTTTAATTACTTTAGCAAACTGTGCTTGTGCCCACAGAAGAATTATTTTTATCGGTTACAAATAAACAAACCAATTGTGACAGAACGCCAGGTCACAGTGCAACAAATTCCCAAATCCTTTTGGTGTACCACACAGGGATAAGCCAACAATCAAGAAGTGAAAAACAAGGAAAACAGAAATGCATTTTAATGACTAATGCCAAGGTTATATGTATGTAAAGCACTACCTACAACCATCACACCATTCCCTCTAATTCTAAAATTCTAGAAGACCAACACAACCATAGCCTTTGGTGTCAATGACTTTTTCTGCACTGAAATTTTCCTGCAAAAGATCCCTCTTGAGCAGATCTATCTGCAATTGGAATCCTCATCTGAGAAATCATCTCAGATTATATCAGAGAATTCTGATGTGAATTTAGATACATTTTTATATGAACAACGACAAAAAGTAAATACACCACCTTGTCATGGTCAGTTACAAAAATTTCAGTAGAAAAAATAGTGCATGAAGTTCTACACTCTACCCACATATGCGGTGCTCTGCTCCTATGCAGTAAGGATGGGCATCAAAGAAATCACTTAAACTAAACTGAATGACTTAACCAACAGGGCAAGACTGAGGTCTCACTCAGGACTAGTGAGAAAACAGCATTTGCATCAAAAACCCTTTTAAGCCTGCTCAAGGCCTGGATACTAAAGCAAATGGAATTTTGTGCCAATTTGGTGCTTCTGGAGGGAAAGTCACTTTCAGACAGCAGAAGCCAATAGGGTAAGAATCCTTGAAGCCAGTGGGATACATAAAACTACACTCAGACTAGGAGTATGTATGAAGTGAAAGTAAGTTGGTGTGAAAGTGATCCAACCCTGAGTATTAAAAAGGAAAAATAAAAAAAAAATTGTTTTCCACAAATTTGAGGTGAGGAGAATCTGCTGGAATCAAATAGAGACTGCAGCACTTAAATTGCCTTTGCAGCGGTTTTAAGAATGGCTTCACACTATTGCTTGTAGTTTAGTCAGGGCTGAGGGGTGGAGAAACAAAAGACCAGTTTATTACTCACCTGGACTTCCCAGAATGTTAGGCTACTACAAACAGATGAGGACTTAGAATACCCCCATCTGTCAGTGTCACTGATCATCCTAACGCACATGCTTCTTAAGTGTCAGGGTATCTGGTTTTCAGGAGAGCACAGCATACTCTGAATTTGCAGAGTTATGACATAAATTTCTAATAACTTCTCTCCTCTTGTGAACCCCAACCGTTATTTTTTTCAGAATACATTTCTCATTCTACTAATACAGACAGTGCAGTATTGAAACATTAAACCATATTTTGAACCTGAAATAAATAATCTACTTAAAAAAATAATTAAAATGTTAAAAGAACAGAAAACACATACCTTTTGAAAATCAGAAATTACTCTGTAGAAATTTCCATTGTAGAAAATTTCTTCCTTTCCCTAAAAAAAAAGGAAAGCCTTAATTGTGCATACTAATATTTAATTACCTAATGAAAACAGTGAACTACTTCAAGACCTTCTTTTTCCCCCGGAAATAATTTCTCCTTATGGATCCGACTATGTACACCATAGCAAGCATAAATATTGCACACTCAGTGAGTTTTTGTTTGAAGTTCATTTTAGTTTGAAATTGCCTTCTGTCCTTGTTATCTAAGCAAAAGCATCATAGCTGCAGGTGAAACTAACACGTGGTATCTCTTCTTCCAAGCATTTAAAACTAGAAACTAACCCTACACAATGGAGATCAAGAATGGAGCAGTATGTCAGGAGCAGAGCAAAACAATGTACTTTATAATATATATAAATAATAAGGTATATAATCAGGTCTCTTTCTCATCCCAGCTTTGGGTAAAAAGTAAATTATGCCATCATTATTAGTGCTAAAGCATACTTCCCCCGTTGCTTTTGCCAATGCTTTAGAAGGATAAAAGCATCAACTAATTCACTGATATCCACTTCTTCTGTCTGTCCCCTTTCTGTTTGGTTGGTGATGGGGTTGGCAGCACAGGGGCATTCCACACTTCCGTGCTACTGGGCAGCACAAGTGGGTAAAGGGACTCATACCGTTCCCTTAGCTCTAGACATTAGGCCAGCAATAGGGTCATAGCAGAGTCCTAGTGACGTTCTAGTATTTTTGTCTTCCGCAATATACTCTGTGCATCATAAAGTTGAGTGCTTCAAGGGAAAAGTGACCTCTTCCCAAGCTTCCTCTGAGGAAGCCCTTGTACAGATCCTGTGGCTGTCACCCCTGTATCAATAATGCCAACCGTTTTGCTGTTGTTACTTTTTCCCCCTCTTTTTTAAAATGCTCAAAACCAATTGATTTCTATGTCTAAAGTCCTTTGTATATGAGCTTAAAATGGACACGAGCACAACAGCCACTCAGCAAGCAAACCATCAGATTTACAGAAACTGGAATGAAAACGACAAACAAGCATTTAAAAAGGAAGTCAAATCCAAATTTAGGTTAGAAACTGAGGTATTATAAGGGAACATGTTT
Organism: Charadrius vociferus; assembly: GCF_000708025.1. Lineage (NCBI taxonomy): Eukaryota > Metazoa > Chordata > Aves > Charadriiformes > Charadriidae > Charadrius > Charadrius vociferus. Next base: position 6,038,342 of record NW_009648550.1, on the reverse strand, counting down.
TAAAAGAAAAAATGAAAATAATGTGAAATATTATTGAAAGTAATATAAAATGAACTGTAGCTCTTTCAAACAAATCTCTATCAAGAGCTCCTGCGCACTGGGACAGAAGCTGTATTTTCTCCCTTTCATTAAGCTTCATCTTTTTTCCTTTAAAGTAAAATAAATTGAAGCCTAAAATTGAGAGCATTCACTAGGCGCATACTCAGGATTAAATCTGACCTGATACCTTTTAAGTTTTATGAGGTACAGAAGAAAAAGAAAATAAAAGGAAAAAAAATAAAAAGCCTCAGCACGATTAGAAACAGAGAGGTTCTAGAAAACAAGTTTCTCAGCCAAGAGAGGCTGGAGCACGTTGTAGGTCTAGAGTTTGCCTTGAAAACACAGTGTATAAAACGCCTTAAGTAGTATACCAGAGGGACTGAGAAGCACAGCAATCAAAATTACAGCAATGAGAGCAGTTAAAGAAAATAGTTTCCTGTTCCGCTGAATTCTCCCAAAGTTGCCAAAAACTTCCATTGAAACAGAAGTATTTCCAAAACATTAATAGCAACTTCAAGAGGATGATGGCTAGGTACTTTGTTCTCATTAAATATTGACAGCATGCTCTTCTAGTAAAAGACTTCACAGTGCCTTTGTTTGATTTTTTTTTTTTTTTTTAATGCCTCAAGCACTCTCATTTTGCTAGTTTACTTTCAGGCTGGCCTCAGTAGGTCATAATTACATAACAAGATATCACTGGGTCTCCACCACCTCACAGCTGAACACAGAAGTGTCCTTAACACTTACTTCTGGGGTCAACTAAAGCCGACTTAATGCTAAAATAAACTCACTATTCAAAACATGTTTCTGTGGAAAAAACAAAGACATTACAAAAAATATTTTCAAGCATACAAGCTACTGTGTTAGTCTGCAATGACAGATACACCTCAAATATTTTTGTTGTCTTGCAGATTGTGGTCGAATTTCAACACTGTTACATCAGCGTAAAATTCAGCACATCTCCACTGAAATCAGTAGCATCATACCATACCTAATGCACATAACAGAATCTGTTTCTTAACTGATTTTAATCATTTACAGCTTTCTGGGTAAAATTGCCATTGGGCTCTGAAATTTCTCATGTTCCATGTAAACAGATGAGTACAATCTCATAAATTTAATGAAAAAAAAAACCAAACCAGTTTCTTTTTAGTTATGCAAATACCAAAAATCTTTTTCTTTTCACCAGTTAAGTATTTCTTCAGAAGCTTGTTTGTGTTCAAAATCTCCAATGGCCCTCTTATTAAGACTGTAAATTCTTTGAGGGAAACATTTAGAGCCAGAGTCAAGTCTCAGTTACACAGGCAGAAACACCGAGCAATCTGTAATTCACAGTAACCTAACTACTCACGGGGAAACGGAAGGCAGCTGCAGCCTCAGGTTTATCCTTTGTTCCACAGCTGCTTGTAACAGCTAAAATAGAAAAGTCCTACAATTTTAATTTCTCTCCTGTTTCAAAGGAAAAAAAAAAAAAACACAACATATATTTTTTTAGAAGAGGTGAATAGGCTGGTCTTAAGTACCTTGATACCTACTTTTTTTCAGAGGATCATTAACTTTATGTTCCTCACTTCCTGAGCACCTAGCCAGATAGATACCACAGGACCTTAATTGCAACTCATCCCCTAACCAGGTGGTGAGGCACCAAATTCTGAAGTGGCCAATGATGAACACTGGCCACAACACAGATTTCTTAACTACTGTTCAATAAGGCAAGACTTGTTTCTTGATTAGTCACCTGAACTTTCCTGTCACCTTAAATTTTTTGGGGGGTTGCCCCTCTCTCTCTCTTCATGTGACTTTACCTCCTAATAACCTACGAGGAAAGGACTTAGGTTTTCAAAACTCCCAGCTAAATCATCTTTCAAAAGGATGGACAGCCTTCATCGAGACTCGGCTTGTCAACAGATTATTTTTTTATTATTATTTTAAAGCAGAAAACAAGTATTCATCAACAGAGATCTAACATACAAGTTTCTTTTTCACCCGTCATTCTCTGAAATGATCAGGGAGAATGACCTGACAGGAACACACTCCTAGAAGTCTATAACTGTTTCCCATCTACAGACATTCAGCAATGGATGAAGTGCGCCTTGAGTTACCCACTGGGAGACTGAAACTTTAGAATTCCAGTAAGGACCTCTTGCCTGATTCAAACTGAAAGTGAAGTTCAAATACCCAATTTACAAAATACCATTAGAATCTTAATTTAAACATGACAATTTTAGTCTGTCAATATATCCTGAAACAGTCATTACCTACCAAACCTTCACTCAGTTGGTGCCAAAAAGGAACATCAACCATAGTTTACCTGTTTATTAGTTATTTTTACACACAAATTTAAGATTTTTCAGACCTAAATTCCCTATACAAAAATCTGGACATGTAGTTTCTATAAAGGTCCTTTCTTTGCAACTGTTTTTCAGGATTTGGAAAAACAACACAACACCCTAATCCCCCAAAACCCACAAAAACACCCACCAACACACAACCCCAAAAACCTGGGGGAAAAAAAAAAAAAAAATCACTCTCTAACACTGGGGCTGTGATAAGATGGTGCCAGCTGGTACACACTCGTGGGCAGGAAACCACACTCACCAAAACAATGTTATGTCAGCCCCCTGCCTCCTAACACCACGCAGCACGGCTGTGCGCTGCCAGCTCCTGCCTTCAATGGGGCAAGCTGTTCTTGCAAGATCCATGCTGTCAAATCGTTCATTCTCATTTGAAGCCTTTGAGAAACCTCAGCTCCTTCCTGGAGTGGAGCCTTGCCAGGGACATCAGTCTGTTGCTGGTGACATACTCTACACATAATGCGGTGACTTCCTGCTCAAAGCATTACGTAATTTCAGCCTCTGGCATATCTTTCTGGAACATTTCACATACTAATCCACAAGATCAGCAGCCTCTTCAGTTACCAGATAACGCTGCACCTTTTCTTCACTGATCCTGACCTGGATAGCACTGACTAGAGGGGGATATGGCTGTCTATCCCAAGTAAATAACAACTTGACAGTATGATTCACAGACAAAAGAAGCAGCTAAACAGACAGTTAAACAGAATTATTAGTCAATCATTTCAGAAACAGTAAAAACCCCCAAACAACAAAAAAACCCCAAACAACCAAAACAAACAAACAAAAAAGAAATAACATTTCATCCATTTCTGCCAAAGGAATACCATGATGGAAATCACATCCATAAACCACGTATGGTTTTATTAAGGACTGTTGCATTTAGCTTCACTGAATTAAGTCAGAAACTTATTAAACAAAGAAAGTATACAACCTGCTGCTAGTGCCATACACAACACACACTTAAGTTCTAGTCCTACATCTGACATGCCATCATGAGTCAAGAGAGTTCAACTCAGGACCAGGGTGCATATAGCTTAACTGAAAAGTAAAAGTACTTCTTGGTGTTTGATGAGCAAGATTCAGCACACTGGATTCCTGAAAGAGGCAGACTATTTCCGCAGAGACTCCAAATAATTTGGAGCCTCGAAATTCTACTTTATGAAAAGCATATCAATCAGTAATAGTTAAGTACAGCCTCCAAAATTATTTGTAAATAATAAAATCTTTCAGACTATTTTCTACAGTGAACAAATTGTATTTACATGATAAAACCACATAATTTAAGCCAAGCAATAAACAACAGCGCAATATAAACAGTTACCACAAGCTCTCATCAGTTGTAGGTGTAATAGGCCTAAGAAACACAATCTGCAATTTAAGTCACAGAATTTCAGGGTATCTTGGATGTAACAACTACATACTATCCTCAAGTTCCTGCAGGTAGTTTTACATATGGGTTTTTTTGGGGGGGTGGGGAGGAAGTACTCAATTTTTACAGTCACCTATAGCAATTCTCTGGAACCAAAATTATCATGCTGCAGTTTAACAGGTTTTCAATCTATGAAATTACTCACTGCTGATGAAAGACAATCCAAGTCTTCATTTACAGCATTACTAAATCCAGGTCAGTTATGGGTAAATGCTTTTACTCTGCTTGGACGCCACTGAAATTCATTATTTTCATAAAAAACTGCACTCCTACCAAGAGTAAAGTTTAGGGGTGTCTCACCATATCCAAAGAAAACAGAAATGAAGGAGCAATCATAGACTTCAACACACAGCCAGCGCAACATGCAGCAGGTGAAAAGATGGGAAGAGGATGGATACTCTTTTCAGGCCAGCAAGCCGCCAGCTGCCAACACTTTAAATCACTAAGATAAAACGCAGTCATCTAAGGTCTCCAGGGAAAGCTCAGCATCATCACAGAAATCCTACTGGGGCTCAGTCATTCTTTGTGGGATGTGCCACATGTTCCAGAACCTGGTAGCTTGCTTCTTGTTGTTCATGTTTTGAAACATAGGCCAGCAACTCCAACATAGCATGTTCTGATCTATACTTTTATTATGCCAATCCTCCATTACAGCAAGAGAAAGGGATTAAGCAGCATTATTTTTCCCCTTGAATATTTACTGAGATAATTACATATTGGTTATAATACAAGATACACTGCACAATGCAAAATAACACAGAATGGGCATGCCATTTTATCCAAACCTCTTTGTCCCATAACACATAGGAGAGTACACAGCTAAGCAGATTGGGTATTTTCCTTCAGGAAGGTTTAATGAGCCAAATAGATGGAGTCAGCTTTTTCATACAGTCACTTTTTTGGCATTCATACTAAGTTATACTTAAAAAAACCAACAAACAACACAAAACAAACAACACACACCCACCGCACCCCCCAAAAAAACCTATTTTGCAAAACATTATTAATTACTAAAGCCATCTGCGCTTCCAGAGAACACTCCTTTCCATCCCTTCTTTACTTCCTACTGGGCTGCACAGTGAAGATGCAGTATATCTACAACCATTTTTATGCTAGCAGATGTTACACCATAACAAAACTGCTTTGCTGCAAGTTCAAGAAGAAAGTGGTGGGAAGACATTTACATAACCAGACATATCAACAAAAGCAACAGAGGATGGCAAACTACAGGCCATAGACATTCAATTCATACAAATATCTCTTCCTTTTTCTCACTCTGCTTTCCAATTTGTTTTGATTCCATAGGAGAATCTTACTGGTAAGTCACTGCATAATGCACTGCAAGGCCCAAATGCCAGCAGCTTTTCTTGTCTCAACAAAATGTACAGAGCTGAAAGTAAATTACCATTGGCTTAAACACGCTTTTATTTTGCTTCTACCCACCTAGAACACATACCCTGTTCAAAGTAAACATGTTTAGTCACTGAATAATATGAAGTATAAAAGAAAAATTTACACTGTAATAAACAGATACATTTCAAAACAATTTTAATTACTAATGCTGAATCTGGCTGCAACCAGCTAGCTAAAAGTGGCATTATTGTGATGTAAATGGTATTTCAATGCAAGAAAGCAAATATATTGTACCAGATACTAGCACAGGAGTTGAAATCCACCCAAGAAAACCATTTGCATTATCGGTTTGCATTATTCTGCCATAACATTTTGACACCGGGTTTAAACATTAAGCTGCAAGTACAATGCCTCTTTTTAAAAACTGATGCAATTTCTTGGGGCAAAATCTGATATGGCTAGTCAGATTTCCTGTCCACTAGTTTCTCCCAAACAATTAACAGTTTAATTTTTTGTTTGTCCAGTAAACAGATCAAAGCATTACACATCTGCAACAGAAGTTTACAGAGCCTCATTGCGCAAATATCCTGGGCCCAATGCTGCAGGCTTTATTGAAACAAATCTCTTATAATGGTAGGCAGTACTAGTCTGTGCTAGTTGTCCAATGGAAAAACCTACACTTAAAAGGGAAGTCAATAACTTGGAAGTCTCACTTGACCAAAAGCTATTAAAACATGCAGCTTGAATTGTTAGGCTGATCTTTACCACGTGTAATTAGAATTGTTTCACGCTTACATTCTGTTGCCTATACACTGAAAATTGCATTCAGCTCTCTGCTCCTTCTATACTGGTGTTACAAATTCTTTGGGGGAAGGAACATTTTTAACAAGTATGTACAACACTTAAAAAAAGATTCTAGAACCACTATTAGATCACTGACTGTTGTAAGACTGCGGAGTGTCAAATAATTTTTAGCATAGCTGAAACATATTTCTAGATCTATGCTTTATACATTAGATTGCAATTTCTGCCCGGTCTATTTCTTTTCTAACCCGACTGTGCAGTTGGATTTGTTCAGGGTTTGTTCTTTGTTGCCCTTCTCAGAACTAAAAGAAAGAGGGATGAAACAGAAACAACACAACCCATATCAATTAGTTTTAAAACTGACAGGGATGTTCAGTGGTAGGCCTGATGTCTGCAGGTACTTCAGTTTACTGAAAAGAAATATATTTTTTAATACATATATATAGTTTTGGCTTGGTTATGGTTTTAAGCAAGATTTGCTGATTCAGGCTATCTCCATACAGTTGCAAAAAAAAAAAAAAAGAAAAAGAAAAAGGTGCTCCTGAGGTATGCTCTGACTTAAAGGTTTACAGAAGGAATCCCATACCTAGAAAGAACACGAAGAGGCACATTTAAGTTTTTGCTGGGAGACTGGTGTCAAAGATTATATAAAAAAAGACTGCTTGATAAATATCCTATATCAGACTATACTTCTAAAACTGAAGAGAATGGAACTTTGCTACTGCTGTGCTATAAATCAAAACCGGATCTGTTCTTTAACAAAGGTATTAGAGACAATGGCCTCTAATGCTGCATGACACAACAATCTAAGCAGTATGAGCAATGCCTTGCTCTATACATTAAGCTGCACTCCTGGGAGTTTGTCCTGGTATAATATGTCCATGCCCCTGATTTTCTACATTTTGATTTGCAAGTCAAGGTCAAGAAGTAATTTACCAGAATCCCTGTCACTAACACATACGCTGCAGACTTCTGTAAGCCCTCCTATCACACTAAAAAAAGTCTCAACAATTGGAATATAAAAAGATATAAAATTGTCATAATCATTCTGAAAGCTGCTTTGTACCTTTAGATGCTTCAGCATGTTGAACTGAACATGGATGTGGTTTCTTTTTAACTTGCATAAAATAGTGTTGTATATATATTCTAATTAAAAACATCGTGTTGCAGTGTATTATCTCATTGGCGATATCAGCAAATGGGCACCAATCAGGTTTAAAAAAATAAAATAAAATCAGGCTGCATCGTAATAAATGCCATAAAATAAATAATGCAAGGATAGTTCCTGCCCCAGAAACCCTGCAATTTAGGACATGAAGAAAGAATCCTTAAGGGATCATACCAAACCTACCTAACATTCCTGAATTGACATCTACATTGTGCTGTATTTTAGTTTATACTTTAAGGGCTGAGCTGGAAGTATGGACGTTGTTCTGATGTGCACTGCTGAAGGCTGTTGTGTATCCCTTTGTTCACAAGACCATGAGCCTTCATGTCGGGCATTATCATGACATTAAGATAGGTATTGAAAAAATACAGTAATCAGAACAGTGGGCGTGGTGATGGGGGTGTCTTGCGGTATTTAACCCAGGTCCTGGTGCAGAACAAAGAAATCTAATTTTACAAGTCTGCTACAGTCAGATATGCCTATGCCCAAAAGATACGAGGAGGTGGGAAGAGGGCTAGATGGTGGAATCACCAAACCAACATCAAACAGTAAAGAAAGAGCTTTCAGGTTGGGCCCCTATCCCTCCTGTGTCACAACAGGTTACGTACTCTAACCCAGCAACACTACCAGACTTACTACAGGATCAACAGGTCCTAACAGCCACTCCTTGCTCTGCTGAAACTGAGCTAAAAATTAATTTTTAAGAAGTTATATGAGCCTCAATATAGTAAGCTACAATTCCAGCAATTTCTCTCCGTCCTGAAAAAGTGCGGTCTTTCACATCGATCTCACAAACTAGGGGTGTGTTTTTTTCTGAAAAAGAGCACTTTTAGCAAGTACATGTCAGCCTAGTTGCTGACATGCACCTTGAGACAACTTTATGGATATACACTTCACTTTGGAAGGAATAATTGGAGCCTCATTGGATGTACAGCCAATAGGATACTGTCAAATACAGTTATGAAGCCAAATGGAGCATTTCACCTGCAAAGCCTACAGACTGATTTAATCATATTTCAAGCTCTGAAGGGCTGGGTTTGTGCAGATGCAGTGTGCCGTACTCAAGTCAGTTTTACTTCTCATAGAAGGCATACCTTCCACCAAGTAACTCCTGACACTATTTACATACTGGTTACCTTTCTTTTGTCAGATCAAATTTCAAGATTTAAAAAAAAACAACAAAAGAGAAGCTATTCAATTATCTATTGGATAGAATAGCCTTTTTCTTTTTTGCCCCCCTCCACTCCCTTTCTTCTGCTTTGCTTCTGAGTGCTCTTAAGCAACTGCCAACTTTTTAGAGGCAGTGAGTAGACTGGCACAAAAAACCAACAACAACTATAGCACCACTCATAGAATCATAGAAGGGTTTAGGTTGGAAAGGACCTCAAATATCATTGAGTTCCAACCCCCCTCATAAAGGATGTCAAAAAACTCTGCAAACAAGCATCACCCAGGTTTTTCTAATACCTTGGGAGGTGACCATAAAATCTCTTTCTCAAGATGGGAAGCCACAAGAAAGTGAAAAATTAAGTGACTTGCTCTAACTTTTGCAAGGCCAAAACATGGCTCAAATGAGAAAGCAATACTAGCAGCACAGGGCTAGACAGGGTCTACAGAGCTACTTACCGTATCAAGCCCAAACAAGAATGACAGATATGAGACTCAATTTATATACCCTGATTCTCATCTCAGAGAACACCATCTCACCAATCCCTATCTCATGGGCTTTGCTAAGAATGAGCTGCACTGAGAGCAGAAGAAACCACATCTCTAGTGATGTACTCCTCATACAGTAATTTTTTCTATTATTATTTTCCCTTTTAACAATGAAAGGAATACACCAATAAGTGGACACACACAATTTTGGCCTATGAATCTTGCTTGTTAAAACTGCAGATGCAGTATTACATTAAGAGAGAACAGATAAATTGCAACAACCTTCCAGAAGGCACCTTAGATGAGGCCAAGTGATTTTGAGTTGAATCTAAGGCTCAAACTGACTTAGGTTACACACTTGTAACACATAGATTTGTCAATAGGCATTGCTAACAAAAGCTGGCTTTTCATGTTCAAAATTATGTTTCAGTCATTAAGAGATGTACTAATTACCAGCTGAACTGAAGACTACTCAGCTAAGCGAAACATGCCCTGCCAAAGCCGTTAAGACAACATTCTTTAGTTTCTAAAACTGGAGATGTGATGATAGCATGCAGAAGGGGGTGGGTGGTGGGGGAGATTAATCTACTTTTGGTCAATTTTAAATAAGAATTCCTTCACATGATTTAGAATTAACCCAGAAGTTTTATCTTTTCTTCAACTTCTAAATAAAAATAAAATAATAATTAAAAAACTCTCACAAAACAAAACACAGCCAGAAATTTACTTGTACTTCATGTATACAGAAGCACCTACTTTTTAATCAAAATGATGAGCTAGCTTCTTAGCAACTGAGGTATTCCGCCTAATGGTTTATGAAATTAAGCAGTATTACAAGAAAAACCATTACCATTTAAATTACCAAGTACTTTTTAAGGAAGAGATTTACCTCACCTAACAAATACCATAGGTCTACAGTTTTACAACTTTTGGGTATATAGTTTCATAGCTCTAAACAGAGCTGACACTTTACTCTGATAGTTCCACAGATCTGTAAGATGAACCAGGCATAGCAACACCTTAATGATCCAAGTTTTGGTTAAAATTTCAAATTACTCATGGTCTTCATGAGTAGTTAAATGCTGCTAAAGGCAGCAGTTATTCCTTTAGCTATCAGTATTTATTAAGGGAATAGAAAAAAATAAATAATTCAAAAACTAAGCCCCAAAAAAGACTAATGTAACTTTACATGACTGGAAAATCTCTCATATTTTGTTGTACTAAGACTGTGTTCTGTAAAGAAAACAATTCCATTAAAGAAAAAAAAGAGAGAATGAAAATTACATTAAAATACAGAGAGAACATTCTGACACTAAATTACAGTAGGATGGTGCCAACTTCTTAAACCTCTATAATGTAACGGTTAACACAGTGATGTAATTCCCTCTGCCATTTCTATGTGTGAATTTCAAAATCTGTTTTCCGGTTTTCAAAAGCCTTAAAGTAATCGCACCACATTGCTCAGCACCCGAATCACAGAAAACTAATCACCGTATCAATCATTTGACAATTCAAAAATTACCTGAAGAACTACCTGTATATCTTTTTGCATGATTGTACATCAATTCAACAGATTTTTTTTTTAACATATCAAACATCTGAGAGCTGCAATTACATCTTTGTTTTCACAATATTAATCTTCAGTTGTTTTACTGTGCGGAAGGGAGGTGTTTATACTAAATTAAAGTGAGCAGTGTCTTTTCAAGGATAAATTAGAAATGAAAGCAGGATGAGATCAGTGAAGATTCCAGGGCACTGTTTATTTTACTGAGCATAACTAAATCAAAGATATATGAACCAGAGCATGTATTTCTTGACAGATTGATTCAATTGATTTAGTTTTGAAAATTGAAGTGTCACAAAGATCATTACAAAAAAAAACCCATCCCCAGCAATAAAGCTCACTTTTTTTTTCCAGAAGTAGTCTACTTCATGCCAGTTCATAGCTACTCATGTAAGTATTGCTTTCACCTCATGTGTTTTAAAATGCAAGAAGCATGTACAAAACAAGTATTTGTGTTTGTATAGCAAAGGATTACTGCAAACATATACTTTTGATTTCCTCACATCTGGAAATGCATTTATGCTACACAAGGCTTCTGGTTCACCAGAGGAAAGCTGTTAGAAACTAACACAAAACTTGGAGAGCACCATTTATCTACCTTAAAAACAAAACAAACACCAAAAAAACACAAACAAAAACAACCCCAACCAAACAAAACAAAAAAAATTCAAACAAACAAAAAAAAACTGAATAAATCAACTGGTAGACTGTTACCGTAGCCAAAACCAACACATTTTCTTTTTTCTGAGGCTACAATTGAATGAAAGGATCAGCACTGACAATGAAGATGCAGCAAAGAAATGGTGATTAAGTTTTTATATGCAATCTGGACTACCAGATAAAGGTTTAAGTGAGCTGTGATTCCTCTATCCACACAGGGACCACAGTTTTGCAGTACAGACTTCATTAATAAGAATTCCTCTAAATGAACTCAACCGGACTAGCAGAAACCAAGATTTATACCTTCCATACCAACCAATCAAATACACGCAATAGGAACAACACTTCACATTTCTCCATAGTAATGATCCCACAGCTCTCTAGAGAGATAAAAGCAAAATGCAGAAGACATACAGTTTCTTTTTCCTATCCATCTGTACCTGTACATCTTTACTACCAGCTCCCTCCAGAAAACTAAGTGATCATTAGCTGTCTTTCTTTTTCAATGTAAAGGTAATCAACACCTAAGTTTGCAAAAGAGACACGTGGGGTATTCTCTCCTATGCGTGCAATCCGTGCATCCATTCACAAAAGCACCAATACAGGTTACCAAGGTCACCAGCACTACAACAGCTTTTTAACCAGACTTGCCCCAGTGAGCATTAAGTACCATATGCTTCTTCCAAGGTGTCAGTCTTCATTAATTCAACAAGGGAAGAGATGGCAATAACTCCCACAAAAACAGTGCAAATACTTCCATTACCTCATGCAAAGACTAATTTAACTGTAAAACATTTTCTTGTATAAAGACACACACACAAAATGGCACACAGTTACAAACAGTTTTTGTATGACTTTTCAAAGTTAACGTTATGCTCTCATTAGAATATCTCAAAGGAGACCTTTTTATCAATACCTGTTGGCGAGGCTAGACATATGTGCTGATTCCAGTATTTTCTCAATCTGGGAAGAAAAAAATTTAAAAAAAGCACATAGGGCCAAACATACATAATGCTTTAGGATGCATCCAAGTAGACAAGGGTCTCCTTTAAGTTCGCAAAATTATACCAATGATACCTGAATGCAGGGAAGTAGCAACCTGCGCGATTGAAAAAAACTATGTCTGTTTCATTCTGACCTGAGCCAAGGTCTTCTGAGAAGTTAGTTCTCTTCTCAGCCACCTGCTATAGTCACGGGTCAACAAAAAGCTACTATGTATTTAATAGCTGAAAACCAGACCATCAGCAAAAAGAACAGCCAGACTCTGCTAGATATTGCCGGATTTTAAAAGATTTGGAAACAATCACTGTATCAGTTAAGTTGGGGCAGAGAGATTACAGCACCAACTGTCCTTCCCCAGGGTAAATGTAGATGTACAGTGGGTTTTATTTCTCCTAGCTTTAAAGCAACAAGAAGAACCTGCCAGGGTCTCGCAGCCCCAGCTGTTGTGCCTGGGAGAATATGGCACCACCACCCCCCCAGGACAACGAGCAGCAGCTGAACCTCCTCTTCCCCACTCAGACTGCCCTCTTTGAACCCTCCGTTATTCTCCCAGGTCACATCTCTTCCCTCTTCTCCTCCCCGTGCCCAGAAACCCCCTCCTTCTGCTTCAGCATGGGAATTCACCAATCAAAGCAGATAAGCTCATCATGTGAGGGATGGCAGACACATCACGGGGAATTTCCAAGAGCTCCCCTGCACCTGCAGCATACGCAGATACAGGAGATTTCCAATGCAAAAATTACAAGCGGAGCAGTGATGCTGAGGTATTTACATTACCTGCGACTAACAGCTCTTATGCCAGACTGCAGCATCTAATTTGCAAGCTGCTCTGATATACCTGCAATCACATTCCATCTTCCCTTGTCATTTAATGTACCACAATTACTCCTAAGCATATTTTGCTAGGGAAGCGGTACACAAATAACACAGACTGAAAGACCAGAAAGCAATAATTACTCAGTCTATTCTTTGCTGATGTCAGACATGCAGTACAACGCTCTGAATCCAGCAGAGAGCCCAATTAATCTGCACCAATCCTCAAGAACTACATCTGAAAAATAAATAATAAAATGAAATCAAATCATCAAACAGCCCCCATCTGCCTTGCAGTCAAGATTTAGGAGCAAGACACAGTCCATTTCATCACCACACTGTGCCAGCCAATTTCTCCTTTAACAGAGTTGTGCTTCATTGTCATTTCTGCAAACAAACCTACCATGAATTCATCAGCCTCTTGCCCCATCTCTCCCCTTTCCTCTTCAAAAATGCTTTTCCTTCCCTGATGAGGATCCTTCATAGAAAAGATTATACCAATTCTGTTTGGTTCAATAGATCACATTAGCTCAGCCAGAGTAACCATTCCATGGCACTATCTCATACTTCCCAATAAGGCATTCATCCTCCATTTCCACTCGCTCTCTTCTGAGGGAAATCCTGTAAGAATTAGAGTAACATGTCCTTATCATGTCTACATAACAAAGAAAAGCAACTTCCGTGAAGGTATCAATATTCAAAATTGTTGTTTGGGGTTGGGGTTTTTGTTGTTTGGGGGTTTTAAGAACTTTTATCCTAATTTGTGTATTTCAGAACAAATAGGCTTTTACTACAGCTATCAATTCCTTTCCTCCCTGTGTTTCCTTTTAGCATCACAGCAGCAGTACGGATGTCTAACCACAGAGATAGGGGCAAGTATCTTGTATCCAGAACACAGCCTCAGCTAATAGGAGAGTAGAGAAGATCTGTACATGCAACAAGTATACTGCATATGACAACATCAGTGATGAACATCTCCACAAGCTTAGGAAGGGAAACCAAAAAGCAAGCGTGAAAGACATGGCAATTTCAGGCATGGGAAATAAATACGTTCAAGAGGGAGAAAAATGGGAACAGAAAACCCTGTAGAATTTTGGAATGGCCTAAAAGATCAAGGAGGAAAAATTACCACTTTTTTATGAGAAGCTCTTTCATCCAACCTATCTTGTTCAAAACCACAGCTTACATCTCACAAGACCTTCCTTATTACTTGTTGTTTTCCACAACATCACACTGTTCAGAGGGTCATGGAAACTCTAGATCACTGGAATCCAAGAGATACTTCTTATTAAGCTTTCAAGTCCTTGCTCTTTTTGCCCCCTTTATTAGTCACTAACCTCCTGACTGATTGCTTCCAGTCTGCAGAAGCATGTGTGCTCAAGTCAATATAGAAATTGTTAGAAAAGGAAATCTATCTATAACTTCAAGAATAAATAGCCTGCTCTTTTAATACCTTTTTCATACCCATGGCCTCCTTACCAAAGTGCACGCAAACATTTCTGAGGTTGAATATACATTCTCTCTCAGATGGCAGATTGCTAGACCAACTGCAGATATAAAATGCTTTTATGTAACTATTTGATAGGCAGATGACATCTGTAAATTTTTTATCTCTTCATATTTTCAGATGGTATTACACATAAAAACAACAGAATACAAACACCAAGCCTAGATTAAAACTTTTCAAGTAAATGATCTATCAGTACAACATCTGAAAAGGAACAATCCATCAATCTCAACAGTCACTCTTGAACCTAGCATCTATAATGTTACACATCTTCTTGTGGTCTTCTAAAATTGCCACTTGCAAGGTTAGCTCACAAAGTTACAATTTGAGAGCTCCAAAGTCAACTGAACAAAGCCAGCTTTTTCAGAAATGAGAGGGCAGAGGTGCATGGTTACGTTAGCAATACTAATTTAAAGAACTCCACAAACAGACCCTACAATAGACCACATTCCAAACACTGTCTCACCTCATTTGCCTAAAGCTCCCAGTTCTTGTTACTGCTTAAAGAAATAAGCTCTTATTTTGAGAAAAGACCAAGCAAGTGACCCTTAACTGTCTAAATGTAGGGCCTCATGGTGTCACAATAACAGCTGCCACATAAAATGGAATGCAAGGCTCTAACTTTAGATGTGTGACAGCTGCCAATCACCTACTTAACTCAAGTTTTGATCACTTGCTATTATAAAAAGAGAGATACAACACCAGGAACTAGATTGGAGCACTTACTGGTTATAGAATAGGTTTTCTATCAGACAGCATGCAGCAATTCCAGAAAGGCAGATTATGGATTCACCTACTCATTAAACGAGTTTGTCATTAAACAGAGGAGGACAAGTGAGACTGTTCCACACCGTATCTATGGTCTTTGTGATCTATGCTGTCTGTCCCATGACCAGCTGTTAGCCATTAGTGGGACAGGATCAAGACAGAACTCAACACCAGTAACTGGCAATGAAAAAGAATGGGAAGCCCTAGAGAGAGAGAAGTAATAGCCCCATCTGCCACAGAAACCTAAACCATGAAAAAGGCAAGCGGCCTTAAAAGCTGGAGACCTTGTTTTTCTCTGTGTTCATGAGCAGATACACTATGTTAAGGCAACCTAACCTTTCCGTGACACCTGCACTGCTCCCCAGGAACAGGTTCCATTCCACAGAAAGACTGACTAGTGCTTCCGAGAACTCCAAAGGTGAAACAAAACATTACAACCATTCACAAATACCATTCATCCAAGCCTAATAACAGGGCCAACAGGACAGTATGACTTCATAACAGTCTGCCAAGTGGCTGGGCTCTTCAGCAGAAAGGAAGTGCGAATTCTGTTTCATTCTTCTCCAGAAGTCAAGATTCTTTTGCTGTTGTGCACATACAGCTTTAATGAGTTCTTCATTCAGCGGATGATACCTAGAATGACTTGTATAGCCAAACTGACTAAAGAAACCACAGCACTTTACTACCCTATATAAGTTGATGTATGTTTTCAAGAGGAGGGAACGTAACTATTGATTTTCTTCCAAGATACCAGCAGTGACAACCTTGCAGGGAAAAGATCGGCAACTCATCATCCAGAAGTCAGGGGAAAGGAATTTCTAAAGCCACAGTTGTGCAGCACCATCTATTTCTGTGCCTCACATAAGCCGCTTGGGAGCATCTTGTCCTGAAAACTAGAGTCCCAGCATTAGCGCTGTGAGGACAGCTGCGAAAGGACTGCATGTTGTAGCCCTATTCCATGCACTCAGATACATCACCACGTCCTCCTGGAACATGGAAGTTACTATTAGGCATACTTAATTAATTAATTCCAGAATGGCTGGGAATCAGTCTTCTTCCATAGTTTCACAAGTCTCTTTATCCATATTTACAAAACTTCCAGAAACCACTACCATAAGATGATGGGTAAGAACCAATAAGATAGATTTTCATAGCTTAGTGCTCACAGGGCAAGAACATAAGCAAAGCAGGCAGGTTAATGTCAAAGCAAAGTATTTTCAATATTTATACCATTGCTATCCCATATATTCAAACCCTTTACAGGTCAGATCTTTGAGAATACAAAGTCCAAAAATCCCACAACAAAGTCAAGTCAACACACACTTTTCCTGCAGCAGCAAGAGGACCACAAAGCCTGCTCTCAGAAAGTCCTACCAAATAAAATTTATCGGAGCCTTTGATGAACGCAGTTAGGTAATTTTGATGTGGTAAGTGTTACGCATGCATCTTTCATAAGAATGAGACGTCCTAAACAGTATAATACAAAAATTTTTGAAGAGTTAACATTCTGGGTCATAAACATCTCCACTATGTGCAACTTCTGCAGACATCAAAAAGTCTTCCCAAAACTGGATGTATTACATATCTTGCAAAATTAGTAAATGAACTCAAGCCATCAATTTTGCAATTTTTGAAGTAGCACAATGCATCTATTTATTAGAAGATGGAACTAAGCCCAGGCTACTGATTAGCCATCCTGCAAATAATGCTTATGCAACCTTTAATAATGATTTCTACTAATAACCAACCAGAGATTTTATGATTTGGAAAATTTCACTTCTAAACTAATTTACAACAATTCCCCAAATCTAATGGGACAAATGATTGAAATTACAGAGGAAAGCAGCCTTCTCTGAAATCAATGAGGTATCAATTTGCACAACTAGACACTCTTAGGTAAGATGCTTGTGTTAAGTTTTTGTTCTCATTTTTAAAATTCTGATAAGTATTCCTCTGTCCCTTTCTCCTTTTCCCCTAGAAAAGGGATTAATTCAATTTTAATGAAAATATTAAAACAGCAGATTCAGACTTCAGTCTTCAGTAAATTACAAACAGGAAGGAATAGCAATTGAGCTGTTAAAATCACCAAGGAAAGCAAACCACTGAACAACGCAAGGAGACCACAAAAAGTGACAAGTTAAAAAGCAAAAAAAGAAATACAAATTAAGTCATCTCAGTAAGCATGGAAATTATACCCCTACAAGTTTTCAACACAGTGTATGTAAACCTGGTAAAAATAAAGCCATTAGTTCCTACAAAGCTGTAACAAATACTTGAGAGACTCACAGCATAGCCCCAAGTTCATCATCACAGCCAGATATTACTAGAATAAATGGCCAAAGTCTGCAACAGAAGGCAGCCGTGTATATCAAACCCACACTACTTGCCATTATTTTAGAAAAGGTGAAAGCAGAACACAACCAGTGATTTTGGCTGATATATAACAAAGAGGTATTTCCTCTGTCAGTAAGGTAAATTCATATGAATTCTCCCTCCTCTCCCTTTTGGTCTTTCTCTCTTCCCCCTCAAGGACCTTTCTTCCCTGCCTGCTAAGAAAAAGCAGCAAGTGTAGGTTATGCATAAATTCATGACAGAAAATACTGTTTTAGAACAAAGCTCCTGTGCGTGGGCACATGTCTATAAAATAAAAGGCATTGTTACTCTACCAAGTACGTATCCACATCCAGCAATCAAACGAGATCTTAAAATTTTATTTTGGCAGCTACTTGCGGTTATGTTTTCACAAGAGGTTTGACTTTCATATTAATACCTGGGTTTTAGTGATATCATCAGGAGATGAATCAAAACTGACATTTGAAGGCAGAGTGGTATTCACAGTTGTGGAAGAGAATTCTCATCCCTGAAACCTGTAATTTCTTTTTAATTACTTTACGAAGTTATCAGTTGCAGAGAGGAATAAATCTGTTCCCAACTCATATTTAGAAACTGCTTCTGTATAATACAAAATTGGTCAGCTCTATATAACAATATTTATTTTGTGCTACATAGCAATATTAGGTACCCTTAAGCTGGAGAAAGGCTGCAAATACTGGCAACATTACGCTTTCAGAAGTTAGAGAAAATAACCTTAAGCAAGTAATATCATTAGCTTGCTAAAACTACTCAAGTAAACTACAGAATACAACCATCAACATAAATGTGTTATGAAAGAATCTGCTCCAGCCTTTTGCAGAATCAGAAGTGCGACATTTTCTCGAGGATCCTCATTAAGTCCGGTTATTAAACTGAAAATTCCATGGTGCAACATCAAGTGAAGTTTGGAAAACACGAACGTTATTTACGTATTAAGAGAATGTGAATGCTTTACTGAAGATTTATACTGTGCAAGACTTTGATTTTGTGTAGCCCCTACTGCCTGCCTTCTTACAGATGCATCCCCACTTTAACATTATATAAACTCCCCTGGAGATAAAGATTATTCTATAACTTTCCAAAATCATCTCCCTTTGAGAAAGTATCACCTAACAAACACATGGTATATACCTCACAAATGTATTAGATTCCTGGGTTTCTACTTGATGCCAGCATAAAAGAATATTTGTAATTTATTTTCAGATATTAAAAAAAGACCGAGGGTGGGTAACTGTAACTGGAAAAGATAAACAGGATTAAGTAACAGGTGTCTGATGGCACATAATTCAAACTCATGCATCAGATAGGGTGCATAGCCTTGCTGGCAAAATGGAAACATTGTTTTTGCGCCTAGCTTTGAAAATTACCACTAAGTGATTTAAAAACGTCTGTGTAAATCACACAGACACCGAGAGGCAACACAAGCACTTGTATCCTCAGAGACCTTTCAATACATCTGAAAGAAAACAAGCGAAAAAAAAGTCTTCAAAGGTGAGCCTTCCTTTCTCCAAGGGAAAGAAAAGGAAAAAAAGAAAGAAAAAAAAAAAGAAAAGAAAAAAACCCACAAGAAAGTTATACTTAACTACACAGAAACATTTGTCACACCGCCCAGCGCTGACAAAATCCGGATACACTCAGAAACTACAGCGCGCTGCACAGCTGGCCGCGAAGATGAGAAGAACAATTCAATCCCCAGTCACACACATACACACACATATAGATACATACACACAAATATAAAACCCCCCACACGTACGCACAGACATAGGCGTGTGTGCGCGTCCATCCCCGCCAAGGCAGCGGGTCGGCGTGCCGAGGCCGGGGGCCGGAGCCAGCAGAGCCGCCCGGCGGCTGCCCCGGGCTGTGCGGGGAGCCCAAGGTTACGGCCCGGA
>NW_009648550.1:5966764-6018391 GCF_000708025.1 Charadrius vociferus | reverse complement strand
GGCCGCGGGCGCGGAGCTCCGCCTGCGCGGCCCCGGACGCGGCCGGGTGCGCGGCCCCCACGGCCGGCGATACCTTACTCCTCTACAGCACCCACGCGTGTATGTACGCGCGTGTGTGTATGTATACACACACTTACCGCAGCGGGGGCTGCGCGGGCGGCGTTCCTGTGAGGATGCCCGCGCCGGCGTGCCTGTGTTTAGTATATGTATTTTAAAGGGCGACTGAATGGGCGAGAAGGAAATCCCCTGTGTGTTCCCGCCAGGCCTGCTGTCTTCGACGCAGAAACACCCATCTGAGGAGAAAAAGGGGTGTTTCAGAGACTGCTGGAGGGCTTCCAAACTCTCACAGTTTTTTCCTCAAAATTGCAGTTGGACTCCTTGAGGTTTATTTGATGTGAGTGGTAGAGGAGGCTCAATGCAGGACAAGCAAGCTGAGCTAAGCGCACAGGCGGTCCGGAGTGCAGGATTCCCTCTCCGAATATCCTCCATCCAGCCCCGTCACAGCCCCTGACTGGCTGCAAGCTACTGCCGTGGAGGGCCCCTGTAGCACCCTTGTGCCTTCCCTGGTGCTCCTCGGTTTGCTGTCATCATGTGCCTGGTCTCAATTTTCCCTGTTTCCTCTTGATTTTCCAAGTGTTTTCTTCTGTATCAAGAAAAAAACATGAAACACCCACAAAGACAAACAAAGTGCAGAGTTTTACAGCTGAAGCAGGTTCCTCATCCCTTTTCTCCTACAGCTTGGCCTCTTGGACTTCATTAGTGAACTATGGAGTTTGGCTACCCAGGGCCTGCAGCCTGGCCATCCCGAAGGGACTCTGGCTCCAAGAGCTGGTAGTAGCACTCAGAAATAAGGAGAGACAGCAAGCTACAGCTGAAGAAGTCATCTAGGGTGAGCTGAGGAAGCAGTGGAGGAAAATCTAAAATAGTTTTGCTAGTCAGTCATAAGAAGGGTGTTACGTTGCCACGAACTACTCAATCTGGTAATACAGTGGCCAGAGCTTACAGTATATTATCCTGTACCATAAAATGTAAAAATCCAGCTTGGAATGAGACCGGCCTCTGGCACCAGGTGCTGTACCAGGATGTGATACATTTTTTCTGCCTTCAAGAGCTGACACAGTGCTCCTGGAGCTGCTGTGGAGAAGTAAGCAAAGGGGTGACCGAGAGCAACAGCAACGATGACGCATGATTTCAGGGACAGCCTGTCAGCACAGCAGACCTACAGACTGAGGGGTTTCTGTAATTGAGGCAAGTGTTATTTTAAGCAGATGTTCGTATTTGCTTATGTCTACTCAATTAGAAATTCCTCATGAGCACAGTGGTAGAGGTAGGACTTTAGAAATACATGAAGGGGAGCAAGGCTGCAGCTAAAGCTCAGGGTGGGCGTATGGTGCAAAAGGAGGTGCGGGAAGGAAATAACAAAGGAACCTGCATGAGGAGCACATGAGCTGGATGAAAGCCAGTATTGCTGGCAGGGCTAAAGGGGTCAAGTTAACACACAGGATATAGGAGCAGCAATTATAGCCATTAGAGATGGAGGGCATCAGCTTGAGTGCAAGATGGACACAGGGCTAGTGAAGAGGTTTTTGTTTGTGGTTCCAGAAGTGTTTTTTTCTAAATGAATGAAATAGATACATTTGTGGGTATACAAATTAAGTGGTCCATGCTCCATGTGTTTTTCATTGCTTTTTTTTTTTGCCATTGGCTGCAAGTAAATTAAGGAAATTATTACAAAAGTAGTCATAAAAGATATTTTAATTCCAGTGAGGCATAATAGTTTACTTACTAGCAAACAGTGTTGAACTCTCCCTAGTAATCTCTGTGTAGTTTGTGCTCAGACCTCTAGAGCTTGCACTGACTGTAAGCACAGACACTGTTGTTCTGGTCCATAACGCTGTCTGTCTTTTCCTATGATTTCCTATCTCCTTCCCCTCCAAAATGGCTTCTACATGACAATAGGTCATGGCTGCCTGCCTGTGCAAGGGGATTTTATTCTGAGGTAAAATTCAGGCCTATTATCTTCATTATTGTGGTTCTTAAAACAGTTTTAGCAAAACATAGGGACTAGGCATTTTTGGGTAACTGTGTGAAATGCAGACGAGTAGTGGCATCTCAGAATTAGTGGAAGTATAGTTTCTTTAGAAAAAGTCTTTCTTTGTTCTTTCACAGTCTTTTACTTTCCGATGTCAGCTCTCTGACCTGACTTGTTCATTGAAAGAAGGGCAGTCATCAAAGGGACAGTTGTCAGGACCCTGGCTCTGCAAGAAAGCTAGAGGTACTGACAATGTCCGTTTTAACAGCAAGTGGACTTCACATTAAAAGATGTTTAAAGTCATAGAAAGTAAGGCCATATGGAGGGTCTGAAACTCCCCACGGAGCTGTAAATGGCAGGGTCAGACCCACATATCAAGATTAATTCCCATGTTGAGAGTTTCGTCGTGGTACAACTCTGTTTACCCACTTGGACTTCTAAAGACAGCGCAACTGATGATGCTGCTTTCATCTTTGTTTCTCCACTGATTTCCTCCTGCCTTCAGAAGTCAGTGTGACCTGGCCAGTTGGGGATCGGTTAGGAGTGAATCTGAGTACTTCAGATTTTACAACTAGTTCTTGGGTTAACTTGCTGACTTGTTGTGGACAAGATACAGCTGTACCGTTTCATTTTCTGCCCTGCATTAAAAGTGGCTTGTCAACATGGAACAATGTTTGTTAGTTATAGCTTTATAAATAGTGCATATAAATATATGCAAATACTAAAGATTTCACCCTTGTGACTTAGAAAAAAAGACTTAGGAAAAGATGAACAATGCCAACAATTCATGTCCATTGAAAACAAAATGCCACAGGAACAGAGGAGAAAATTCCTAACCTCGGAAGTGATCAGCTGAAAACTGCTGCCTTTAAAATGGTTGCATCTTTTAGAGGTAGAGCACCACATCACCTGATCATGTCAGCAAAAAAATACAGTAGTCTTGAGAGGAACCTACTCAATCTGCAGCATATTCAGAATAAAAATATTTTTCCTTTTATTCCTTATCCAATACAAAGGTGCAGGACACTTGATAACAACGCCACTGTCTCAGAATATCCACACAAAGGAGTTTATTCTCAGTATTTTATTTCCAGGTTGTCTAAAGCAAAATTTCCCTTGGACATCAGCGTGCGTAGTGATTGAAAGTATGCAGTAGGTGTAGAAACATTGTAGATATTTCAAGTTTGAACATGCGAAATTCAGTGACAATGTTAAAGCTGTGGATTGACACCATTAGCTCACAGTCAGACAATCTGTGATACAGCCCATGTTCATCTAGCATGTGTAGTGCTTCTTACAGATTTATACGACCTCTTTGTCAGACCATTAATTTCTTTATTTCTAAGCCTGGATATTCCTAGTAAAAATATGTTGACACGGAATACTAAGGAAAGCTTCATGTGCATAATTATGCACCGTTATAAAATAATTGAATAAATGCCCCCTTTGCAACTTTTATTTTGGTCTGCTTATAAATAAATACTATAGTGCTTTGACAGAAGTAATTTCAGAGCTAGCATTGCAAGACATTTTCCCTCGGTCACAGTCCTTAACATGTGCAAGTTTAAGAGGACACTTTTCATCTTTTTTCAACATACATGGTTGAAAAAGTTTTGTGCACATGGCACAAAAACCATTTCCTATTTCATAAGTAGTATGTCTGCATAGGCTTTTGAGGCAGACTGGGCTGCTTGTGCTCAGAGCTTACTGGAAACTGCATTAGGATGACGCTCAAGCTAATATTCCTCACAATATGGCTTATTAACCTGGACTCAGTGCTGTACACAGTAGCTACAGTGCATGTAGCTACATGGCTTTTGATCTGCGTGCTCCCCAGGGAGGACTTTGCTGCTTCTTCTGCCAAAAGGCTCTACTCGATGTGTTATCATCTGCCACTAATGGTACTGTGGCTGATATTGACGGGTAAAATACTGGTCTCAGTAAAGTCAATAGCAAAGCATCCTCTTACATCAATGATTTTCCAAGTCTTACATTGCAGCCAAATCTGCATGTCTTTAATGCAAAAGGCAATCCAATGGTCACTCAAGAGGCAAACTGCAGACTGAAGCAGAAATACATTGATTTCTCACCTGCTTCCAAAAAATGGCTGGGGCAAATAATTTTGATTAAAAATACTTTTTTTCATAACCATTTTCCTGAACATTGCTGAACCATTTTGTTACAAGTTGAGGCAGACAGAAAGCTTGGAATATTTTAGTCTGGTAGTTAAAATTTTGGCAAAATATTGAAAGTCTCGGCAGTTTTAACTGTAGATATCTCTACCAGCTGTCCCTTGCAAAATGCTCGGCTCCACAAATATTTTGGTTTCGCAGGACACAGCAAAATGAAGGAGATTTTCTTCTTCCGGCTTTCCTTTTTTACAGGGTTTTTTCACAAGATTGTTCATTTTCCACACTTGTAAATACCATCCTGTTCCAGACTGCTCATGATCCCAATCATTTGTATCACCTGCAGTATCTTTGTGTTGCAGGCCCATATCCTATCAAAAGCTTTGATTTAAAAAAGCTGAGGTTATCTTCTTAAATGGTAGTTCTCTTGACAAGCAAAATTTCTTTCAGTATTGGATCTTTGATTCATTACAAAATAAAATTATCTGTGATAATTTTTCAGAAAGTCTGTTAGCTTCTTCCTAGGCTTTTCAGGAAGCTAGATGCACACAAAGATGCACGTAATAGGGATGAGTGGAAACAAAGGGAATATTTTTCCTCTGCCTACAATATAATACTCATGACAGACCTTGCAATTATTATTTTTGAGGTCTTTCTTAGGAAAAGGAGTGAATATTACTACTCAAAAGTGTGATAGCGGCTCTATTCATTGTACTAAATACTCTCCTCATTGTACTGGGATATGTTTATCTTCCGGCTTGTGCTCCAGGTCTTCTAAATGCAGCAGGATGGAAGCATGGGGCTGGAGAAGAGTTCCTCCAGAAGCTGGATAATGCAGCAGGGAGGAAAACAGAGCTTTCAGGATAATGCTACTAATAAGATTGTGTTTTTCCGTTTGGACATTAGAAGAAAGGGCTTGAGTTTCTTTGCCCTGTTTAATGACAAGAAATTAAATTTAGCATTGAACAGTACTTTTTGAATCTTTTAAGGTATCAATATCTCCACCTTCCAAAAAAATGAAAAAAATGGCATCAGGATCAAAAACATCACAGTACTCTTAGGCCTTTCAGAAAAGGAGACCGTCAGCTTTTATGTGTGTGAGACAAGAATCTCTGTCCTTCATCAGCACCCCCCCATCCTCATCTACTGTGACCTGAATGGGGGCAGGATTTGTTGCTGCCAGACTTTGCTCATTGCTAGAGGCGGTACCCCTGGGGCTCCTTTCTCACTTAAGAGATATCATCTCTCATTACTGTCTTAAGAAGAGCCAAGTCCCACTGACCCCAAACATGTATGAGAGAGTGTATTTACTCATCACTGACGAGGCTAAGATTGCCTGCTGAGCTCTCAAACCTGCTTGTACTCCCCCCTCTCAGTTTACTGAGTATGTCTCTGCAGTGGTACAAATCAAGTTGACTTTTTTTCTGGTGTTCTGGCGAGCTGAAGGTGTTTGGCATTGCTTGCAAGTAAATCGTAAGAGTATTGACACAACCACCGCTGAAACAACAATATCCAGTATTCTAAATGGTACATAGAAAGACAAGCAGATTACGTAAAAACTGTTCATTGGAATTCATAAAGGAAAACTTATTAATCCATTGTAACTTCACTTGGAAGTACTCAGCTTTAATTATTAATGCACAATGCAAGGATTTTTCCGTTGAGGATTTTTTCAGTCTAAAGAAAGACTTCAGCCATAAAAGAAGACAACGCATTCCAACCCATGCATCTTCCTGTGTAATTTTTAGTTTGGCAGTTGATTGTCCTTTGTTTTCAGTCCCATCAGACATTGTTTAACACCCGTTGTCCTAGTATCTCAATACTTGTATAAGGTTTATAATGATGGAGGTAAACTCACTATCAATAAATTTAAGTGGGAAATCTGAAGAGGTTCTCTAGCACTAGTGGCAAGTTTTTGCAGTAGCCCTTCAATGTAAACAGTGAAGTCTAGAGACTCTTCAGTTTGTGGTTTTTATGTTTTTATCATGGATTATGTGACACAGTGCTTGCAGTGGAAAGTCCCTTACAGTCCTATGTAAACATTTTCTGAATCTGCTTCTCTATATTTTACTTTACATCTTCCTTCTAGTAACTTAACTATTAACATTACCCTGTATACTCCTCCTATGGACATGCCTTCCTGTCCTTCCTTTTCCAGGGCTCAATTTGTTTTCTCTTTCCTGAGAAACTGTTGCATGACGTCATTGATCTTACTAAAGGGCAGTAAGCATTTTCATGTCATCTGAATCTGTATATGCATTTGTACAAGTGCTAGTGCACGTGGAGTACCCAGAGGCTTTCCATACTGCCTCAACATCAGAAATGTTCTTTGAAAGTGGTGGTGTGTATAATCAGACCATGATTCTGGATAGAATAGTGAGTAAACAAAAATCACATCACCAAACTGTCTGAATATCCTTGATATGTCAATTCTTCTGCTGCTTGTCACATTTTTCCTCTGGTATTATTGCAAAAAGTCAGTGACATCAGGCGGGCTCGCCTGTCTTTCCTCCCCATGCAGGGAAGGCATACAAGCCCACTGGGAGCCAGCCAAATGTGTTTTGTATGATAGCGAGTGTGTGTTGCTCACTTCACCTGACAATCAGCAACAATGCACAGGGCTGTCTGCTGGTGAAAAGGGAGGCTGGGAAGGACAGTGCAGGGCACCTGTATGCCAGAGGGGCCCAAGTATATTAATGCCACCCGCTGCTGAGCCATCTGCAGGTTATTGCACATGATAGTGACTTGACGGACAGTGAGTTATTAGAAAGGAATCACACCACGTCCACTGCCCGGGCTTAAGCACATCTCCTCCTGCTATGCTGTTATTAAGCTCTTCACCTTATTCTCAGCATTTGCTTTTAATTCATATACTGGCAGTGACACATGGCAGGAGTCCACAAATGCATAAGATAGCATCTGGTTGAGCCCCAAAGGAACTGTCTTTTGGCAATAAATTTGAGAAGCAGACAGCAAACCACACTTTAGTAGGTACAGAACAGGTTGGTCACTTGAATGCTTATGTGCATGCTTACTGCAGGGTATGTTACTTACTCAGACAGGCACAGACAGCAAGAATGCGATATTAGTGCAACACCAACAGCAGTGACGTTCCCTGGGAATCAGTGGGGTGGGGATTACAGGAGGTGCCTTTTGAGGGACCTCTTTGACATTAGTGCAGTATGGACAGCCAGTGGGTATCCTGCATGCACTGCCCTTGTGCAAAAGAACTGCCATTATCCACCTCCTGCCTCCTTTTGACATGAATAGTTGCCACATTCTCTTCTTGAATAATTAAACTACAGCTGAATAATTCAGAGCGATTTGTCTATTGTCTGGTGTTGAGCACGGGTTGGCTCTCTGCGGCGCCACACAATGGTGTAATGTTCTTGCGAACTCCAGGGGTGACTTTTCTTACTAGAAGGCCACCAGTGGGAATTTTTGGTGTGGATTTCTTTTTTTTTTTTTTTCTCCTCTATGTCTTGTCTCTGTTAATATTGTCCATAACCCTGTATCTCAAGGTGTCAGTAACCAACCTGCCCTTGCCGCAGAGTGGGGAGTAGTCTCTATCATCAGATCAGTGAAGAGAGGACTTCCTTCAAACATCACCTGGACAACAAGCTGCATCAGAAAAAAAAAAATGTGGTGTCTTTACTAACAGCCTTAGTCAGTCATGCAATAGGAAGACTCTGGCTTTCTTCTTGGGCTGTGTAACGGGATTTTATCCCCTGGCCCTAAAGAACTGACAGTGGAGAGAGGGTCTTGTGATTGCAGCCAGGAGGAGCTGAGACACAAAGGAAGGTTCCCACTTCTCTCAAGTATGAATCTGCTATCAGAAGCACATCTCCAGTCTTCATCCCCACTGTTGCCCCAGTGGGGTATGCTTCCCTACTGCATTTGGAGTACAAGACCCTTTCCTGCTTGACAGCTTGACCCAGCTTGAACCCAGGTTGAATGGAGAGTGCGAGGCACAGTTGAACTGAAAACTCAGCACTGCCAGCCTCAGAGTATATTCACAACAGATAGTAAAATATTCTGTTCGTGTGTTTCCTTTTTTGCCATTCTCCATTCCTCCTCATTTTCCTTCCTACCATCTGTTACTACTGCCATCTCCCACTCCAGAACGCCCACCACACACTTTCCCCCCTGTTCTGCTGGCCCAGCAGAGGAAGGGGTCTCTGTCTGTGGAAGAGTGAGCCCCAGAAGCACAAATGGACTTGCAGCAGCAAAGCCAAGTACTGGCTGCATCACTTCTCCAAGCACTGCCAGGAGCAGAGGATACGCGTATCAAGTCACCTGGCCTCAGCAGAAGCTGGACACAGAGCACAGAGGATGCTAAGCAAGTAGTTTTGAGCAAAGGAAGTCAAATAAATTACTGATGCAATTTCACCAACTCTGCCAAGGATGGGTTTGGCTCAAGGAAGCAGCAGGAGTGTGGCACATGAAAGTCAGACCCTGGGAAATGGCATCCCACGCCCTACAGCCCACGCTGACAATGCTGTACACACACAAGGACAGCCGTACAACTCCATAATTGCTCATCTTCAGTTCTTTAACTCTGTAGTATCACTCCTCAGACTAAAACCTTAATGAGTGCTTGCCAAGTTCTTGTAATCACACCAAATTTCATAATTTAAACATGTTTTGAAGCTCCAGAGAAAAAAATGTACATCAGTGGGAACCAGCCATCTGGAAAGCTTTGGAGTCTTTTTTTGCTCATTTGTTTGTTTGCAATTCAGCTATTCCAGTACTGCAAGTGTAATTTAGTTATTTATTTAATTTTTAAGTTTTTAGGTTACCACATGAGTTCTGACTAATAGATGAAGGCACAACTCATGCAGGGATAATTCACCACTATGAAAGGCAAATGATTTCCGAATGATGAATGAGGTTTGTGTCTATGCCAAGGTACCATCCATATCGTTATGACCTGTTACTTCTTCCTAATGCTCTTTGCACAATGGTTGATTTTAATGCCATTTTTCTTCTGCATCTACAAGTGAGGTGTAGGGTCTTGAACATAGGGTACAAAGGAAAAGACAGAAGCAGCCTTACCAGCCATGAACTGTTCAAAATATTATTGGTCAAATAATAAAAAACAAAGGTAGTGATACAAAATGCTTTCTAAAAATATCCTTTGGAATATGCTATGAACCCAGCCCGGGTGCACTGTGCATTTTGTATTACAGGATATGCCAGCTCTGCCTTCATACAAAATCAAAACTGCTTTAAATAAGTCATTAGGTTATTCCTTCCATGTTACACCTTTTTTTTTTTTTTAATTATTTATCCTTGCAGACACGAGTTTATGTACCATATTATTCCTTTCTTTATATGAGTCTATGGACGTTGCATAATTCTGTTTAAAGAAAAAGAAATAAGAGTGAAAAATAGATTTGTGGAGTATGCTTTGATCTCAGAAAACCTCCCTATTTTCAGATAGCCCTGCACCCTTCACACACTCCCATTCACACTGTGCAGGGAAAACATCAATGTGAGTCCTGCCAGCATCAGGAATGGTGGACAAAGCCCTAAGTGAGAGACCAGAGGAAGAAGCTGTAAGGTGGATTGCTTCTCAGTGCTGCCGTATGTGAAATAAAATCACAAGAATATCCATATCGTATGGATATTTGAGAACCAGCGGTAGCATTTTTAGAAGTAAAACACAACTTGGATGTTCTTTATGTGATGTCTTAATGTTACCTTAACTGGAAGGACAAGCTGATACTATTATATGGAGGAAGAGAGAGACTAACAAGTGGGCTAGGACAGCAAAAACAATGATTTTTGTGGAAGAGAAAGTAGCACAAGCAGAGGAGTGGAAGGACACGGAAGAAACAATAATGACAAGAAAGAAAGAGAAGACACTGTAAAGGATAAGAGATGGCAAAAATGTGTAAGGCTGAAGCAAAAGCTACACAATAATCTGCTATAAGGAAAAGAAAAACATTGGACTGCAGGAGGAGAAGAAAGTAAAAAGAATACACAATTTTATTACAAAACCAATTACGAGGCGGATAAGATGTCAAATATAGAACAAAATTGAATATTCCTTTAAGTGACAAGGTATATGACTCTGGAGGAGATGGCAGCAGTTTTCAGGGCTTTTTTCCCAGCCATATCTTGGGCAAAACCTGTAGGTATTGAGTAAATTTTTAATTGAGAGCATAAATGATTTACACGTTCACAGCAGTGCATCCCTCCTTCCTCTACCACCAGTGAAATTCTTTCAGCAAGTATCAAGTCTTTATTTCCAGTGTCATTGTCATAAATAAAGGCTGGTCCTCTATGCTTTCTCTGCTTTCTGATAGTATATTGTTTTTTGCCCACTGTCAAGCAAAGCTCCAATTGAGAAATTTCTCTTTGAAAATGTATTTTAGTGGAACATAGCAACCTAATCAAAATAGCTGTTTATAGCCTTAGGAGGCAAAAAAACAACTGTTAACATTTGGATGATGCTACAATTAACATTTGTATGATCTTACATCTTAATGTGAATATATTTGAATGCTTTTGGGTGCTGCATAATAAAGAGCCGGTTACTAAACTTAGCAGCACTTCATGTGGATTAGACATTATAATTGATGCTTACAGAACAGGACCCAGAGAAATTAATTTTATGTTGCTCCAATTTCACTGGTTTAAATTAAAGAGTTACAAAAAGGGCCTTTACCATGGGAAAAAGAAGTGCACGTATTCATGGATAATCGACATCATGTTTATTTGTTCTCTGGAAGTATGCGGATGTTGTTATTCCTGCCCAGGGTGAGCTCTCTAGCTCAGTGCCCTGTGCTGCAGTCTCACTGCATCAAACTTCAGCCTCCTCCAGCATCCATGGACTCAGGCACTTCCCCTGTTTCCCTGCCCTCTGCTTCACTTCTTGTACACCGACGGCATTAGAGCCTTCAACAACTCCGCTGTCCCAAACACAACCAGAACAATACTGCTCACATTGAGTTTTTTCAGTCCTGTAATCCTCCTTTTCCAGCATTAAGGCCTTGGACAGACCATGGGTTTTCAGCTGACAATTCAAGAGCAATAGCAGGAGAGGTGTTTAGCCAGACCACCTTGGGGAGTAGCTCACACACCGATCCTCCTTTACCTGGCCTACCTAGACAAAGAAGCAACTGAAAATCCTTGTGTACCAGAACACATTCCTCTACTTCCCTTTCCTCCCCATCCCTGCTCGTTGTCATGCTTCATTCAGTTTTTCCAGAGAGTCCAAATCTGTGAGACCATCTCCTCCTGTTAGGAGGCTTTAGCAATTTTCCAGTCAAAGCTCTGGCTCTGTGCACAAAGTCTGGAAGAGGAGGGCCTTACCTAGAACACAAATACTCTCATTTTTTTCTCCAGAGCCTGTTCATGTACCAAGAGTAATGATCAACCTGGATAGATCCGCTGGCATGGTGCTGTGCCTTCAGCAGAAGAAAGACTGCCAGAGTCAAAAGGCACAGATAATTCATACTAGCCAAGCTGAAACTTGTATGTTGGGATAGATAACCCAAATCATCCTAATATTATATTATATGTGGGAGACAATTTACTGTATAGATGCCAGACCTGAGGCCAAGCAGTGAGATTTACGCCTCCATAGCCAGGAATGTAATTCAGCTGCAGCTGATCAATGAAAGCCTGAAGGGGATGGAACAGCTCCAGGATTGTATCGAGGTACAAAGCCGTTAGCCTGAGCACAGGCTGCAGCCCTGGGCATCTTCGTCCCAAGCGGGTGCCACAAGCACCAGTTCCTAGAGATGCTCTCATTCACTGTCCCAGCAAAGTCGGGAATAGGTTCTGTGCACTCCAGTATAATTTACTGTGGTTAAGGAGCTCCCTAAAGAGATCAGCTCTCTCCCAGGCAGTAAAGGGGTTTAAACCCAGGCTCCCTACCTGGCGTTGAAAAGCAAACTGGTACTACCATGTTATGAAGTAAAGGAATGACTTGGGTATCT
This sequence comes from Charadrius vociferus, assembly GCF_000708025.1. NCBI lineage: Eukaryota > Metazoa > Chordata > Aves > Charadriiformes > Charadriidae > Charadrius > Charadrius vociferus. The sequence goes on along the minus strand of NW_009648550.1, from coordinate 6,006,281 downwards.
GACCCCAGACGACGACTTTGAGTTGTGCTGGATTCAGCACTCTAAGATACTCCTCCTGTTGTGAAAGGTGAGAAACCTCATCCTTCTCCTTCACCTACCCTGCAAAGGAATATCACAGAAGATGTTTTATATGTCAATAACAAAGAAGGAACCCCCAGAATATAGAATTTAACTGCAGCACAAATACTCCTGAATCACCATCATCATCAATGAGCACCAACAATGTTGGTATGAAATTCTGTCCTAGCAGCTCCTAGTTAAGCTAGCCCATTCCAAACACTCTAATCTAGAATATTTATCAGGAAAGTCATAAAAGTGGGAACTACAGTCATCAATATTTGATGAAAGGAAGGAATAGATAATTTTTTTTTTTGTGCGTGTGGAATCCCTAGTTAAATATTGATAGAAAAGGGAGGTGAAAACAATAGGCAAGGAAAAACCTGTAATCAGGCCTCATTAATACTGTAGTTAATTGATTTTCTGCTTAGATTCCAAGGAGCTGCAGGAAGCTTTCTTTAAGGTGGGTAATAGATTAGCACTCATTGGAGAGGCAGAGAAGAAGGGAGATACTCATATGTAAAAAATGTGAACTTTTCCACTGTTGAAAACTTTTGACGGTTTGTTTCAGAAGTTAGTATAAAACTCAGTGGTGTAGTTTTCATAGACTAGTAAAAGCCTTAAAAGATTTTTTTTCAACTTTACATGATAAAAAAGTGTATCATTTTCACTGTTTATAAGACCTCCCCTCTCCTTTTATCATATCTGGGGAAACACAAATTGAAGAATCCAGCATTGCTCATCTCTGTCTAATTGCAATCGCTTGGCCTACATTTTGATTTTCTTTTCATGCAGTGATTCAGGTGCTATGACTAGTGAGACATGGAGAGAGAAGCAAAAATTATTTTCACAGAATGAAAAAAAGGGCAATAATATTCCAGGTGCGACTCCATCATGCCTAAAGAGACACCAGCACAACCTGAACTGCTCTAAATTCTCAGGGTTTGTCTTCACAAGGCTGTCTTAATTCAGTTCAGTTAAGCCAATACAGACTTTTAAGTGGTTGGTGCTGACTAAGCTTAAACAAAAGCAATACAGTGCCAGAATACCATCAAAGTAATGGTCTGTCTAAATGCACAGATATGTTTAGATGGGATATAATGGGACTTAAACCTTGTATGGATGCAGGGCAGGTAAAGATGTCCCAAAAGACAGGTTATCTCCTACCTACCTACTTATAAACATTTATAAACTGTTGGATACAAGGTATGGTAGAGCAATAGCCTCATCACTGCTGCAAAGCCTGTATGCTTTTATTCTTGTCTTTAAGGATGTCATTGTAAGGAATCTGAAATCAAGTACTCATGCAAATGCACACCTGCTTTACATATGATATTGCTGTGCACATAGGCTGAGAACTGTAGGCAGGCTCTGATATTACAAGAGTAGGCACATTAGTATTTATTGCACCTCGAGATAACTTGAGCACAGGATGCAATTCTTGTGACTGCTCTCAAAAATCCCATGTGCTGTGTCAGAAATCCCATGAGCTGCAGAGCAGGACTGTCCCGTGTCGTACCCCAACATCCTGACTCACTGCCCTTCCTGCTCAGGGACCCTCCTGGTGAGCGCGCACCTTTGGCTCTTCCCTGAACCTGTATTATCAATGCAAGGAAACACAAATAGAACCTGCCCCCACAAACCCCAAGCCTTGATATGTCATTATTAGTGCTGAATTCATCCTTACAGTCTAAATCCAAGAGCAATGCGGCCTTACACATCTTTCTAGCTCAAAGTGCATCTTTTTTTTTTTTTTCTTTATTCTAAAACCTTTTCCTATTTATACCCTGCTTCAACAGCTGTGCCTTATTCCCCATTCAACATCCATTTTCCCTTAAGAGGGATAATTAATTTAGAACTCCAGGCAATAAGACATAGGTGAGAAATCAGCTTTCCTGGTGTTGCCTTTTTCTTAACCATTAAATGGTGCAATTCTGCCTCACATTTATGTGGGAACAGGGGAATACACATAAAATCAAAACCAAAACCAGAAAATAATTCCTTTTAATGCTATGCTAACATAATGAAACACAGGAGGAATCGCAGAAGTCATATTCCTCTACTGCAGTATTAATTCATCATGGGTTCTTAGGTACTAAAGTCAAGAACTGCCAAAATTAGGCTTTGATGTGTCATCTTCACTTAAGCAACCACGTGCTTCCCGAAGTAAATAGTTTCAAGAAGTATTTTCAGGAACCTCAGGTGCAGGAACAGTACTTCAGAGATTTCTTTTCCCCATCAAAGGAGACCAGCCTGTTTGCATTTTTTGAAGCTTTCTGTACATGCTTCCTGCTTTGTAGTCCTGAAAGCTGCTAGCAGTCAGGTGCTTGAGTTACTGGGTGAATCTCAGCCCTTTTTTGCCCGAGATGATGGATCCAAGAGATCATATTGACCTTGCAAAAAGGCAAAACTGGGTCCCCAGGCTGAGAGAGCTGTCAGCTTAGGTCTTTTGCCTGAGCTGGTCTTAGCATGTTGTTGGCCCTTAAAAAGAAATTCATCCTCTGTGACTGGAAAAGGAAGAGGGGAAACTGGGAAAGACTCAGTGTCATCCTACTCCCAGGAAGGTTTAAATCCTCAATTCCCCAAGGACCCATAATCTGAGAGATTACCTCTCTCGCTGTCTTGGGTTACCTTGGTGCTCACAGCAAGCTCGCCCCAATCTCAAGGAAGCTGCAAATGCATGCAGGTGTTGCAACAGGGTGTAATGTCCTGAGAACATATAACCGGACACATATTGATGATCTCAGTTATTTAACAAGACTTGTGCTCATGTCCAGTCACCAACCTAAGACTGAGGTCAAAGCCTCTTTTGATTTTAGTGCATAGAAAAACCTTTTGATGATGTAATTAAGTATGTGGAGTAGCTTATTCCATACCCTTTGTGCAACGAGTGACTTCTGACAGCCTACTTTGCATGATTTCCCTTTAGAGCTAAAAGCCCAGTCATGATGGCGAAAACTATATTACCTTTTCCCCTCCCCAATAATGGCACAGTATATAAAGTATGGAAGTGAAAACATTCACACGTCGTGCTCTATCACTGTGAGTCTACTTTGACTCCTCTTTTCATAAAATCCAGGTGATTCCACCTTTCCAACACAGCATTTGCTCATGCTAGATGCATTGTGTTTTGCAGATGCTGTGAGAGAAGCCTTATGGAGATGGACTTGCAGACAAGAGAAAACTACACTTACAGTAAATAAAAGCTTCATTCACAACTCCTTTGCAGTTGGAAGGACGCACGGCCTAAACAGGTAAGGGAATTACATTGCTGATTATATTATGCTGTTTTTTTGCTGTGAAGCATGCTTGTACAACGAGCGAGCAGTTTGCAAAACTGTGTTTAAAAAGAATGGGATTTGTCAGCTATGAAAATAGCTAGGGGAAGATTTAAATAAAAATAATAGGTGTTTTTCATGTTTAATGCCTATAATTAGTTAATGCACTGTAAAAACCAGCACATCATTACTCTTCCTCTTTCCACTGGAAAAAAAAAAAAATCAACAAAGTAGTGAAAACATGCAAACCCAGTATTTTGTTAGCTCATCTTTTAAGAGCCTGGTTCCTGTTTAGTATGCATTTAGTGACGATGCATTCAAATGAATAATTTAGACTTTCGATGACAACTTTTCAAGAGTGGGTTTATCAATGTCAGACAGCTTCCCGTTTTTGACCATATAAACACAAGACAGGAATCACCACTGACATTATTACTTTTGGCTCATCTTCCTGCTGTTTGGATAGGAAAGCCCCATTTGTTTTCTGGTGGTGAATTAGCATCGTTACTTTTAGAACTTCCTGATTGTAAATACTGCATCAAATGTATTACCATAAAAGAAAAAAAATAAAAGTCCTACCCTGTACTGGCACTGCTAAAGTCGCAAAGCCAGACACTCCTGGAAAATGTTAGAATTATGTTTGCACCGTCTTAATTTTGCAGGTTATTACTTCTGTATTCTTAGGCGCAGACAGCAACCTTGCTGGTAATAACAAGCCTGCTTACAACAGATCCAGTGATGCCACATTTACTCACACAGATGCTGAAAGCAGGAACTCATCCCTGCTCAGCAAACCATTTTACTTTGGTGATGATACTTTCGGTGGCAGTTAAACACATGTGTGAGTAAGGATTATTTCAAGGACTTGCATGTTCAGGTGCACACAACTGCTCCATATTCTGGTATTTACACCAATAGCCTCACTGGGGATAGTTTTAAATTAAGCGCGATGTCTAGCCTTTTTTGCTATGGGTGTATGGAGCTGGCAGGTGTAAGCAGCTTACCTTGCCCTGCATGAAACATTTCAGCTGAAGGCAAAACCAGCTCAAACCTGGTATGAGTCTTTTCCATCTCTGTGGTTTTTTTTTTTTTTGGTTTTTTTTTTTTCAGGTTGTGGCTTATAATTTCACTTTGTTCAGGGAAGGATATTTAGATTAAAAAGCACTTTGAAATAGAGAGTTCAGTTAAAAAATATCACTAAACATTTAGTATTCCCTTCCACATGCTCATGGAGATATTTTTTTGAGCTTTCCCTTCAAGCCTTATATTGTTTCCTGTTATCAACACAATTTTATGTAGGTGCACACCCTACATAAGGTGCCAAGCTGCAGTGTTCTGTTGGATTCAGTAACAGACTTAAATTTAGCAATTTTCTGATTGGAAATAATGCCATTATTCATGTGCCCTTGTACCAACTCCCAAGCTACCACCTGGCTCTCTTGATAATATTACATTCCTGATGCACATTATCTCAGAGGTCAATGCAAAAGGAAAGGTGTTACACAACTCTCAAGAACAAATTCTCCAAGAAGAGCTCAGATAGGCACAAAAATGTTATAGCCTAATCTTGGCACAATGTTTGCTGGGTTCCTACACACATTAAATGTACGCAACATTCCCTTTCTCAGTGTTACTTATAGCTGAGACCTCTGCACTTCTTCAGTATGCTTAGTATAGCTCTCAGGATATCTGGCCACAAGAATGCTAAAAAGCAGTGGTCTAATGTGCTAAACTGCGGGAAATATGAGCTTATTCTTATTTTTGAGGTTACATGGAGGGTTTTTTTTAATAGCTTATGGTACTATGTAAGTAACCTGCAAAGGCAAATACCTAAAGATGGCGATCTAAATCCAGAAGCAGCTGAGCAATGGCAGTTTGTATTCAGAATTTTGCTTCCCCTGCAGACCTAAATTTAAAATTTTGAATTGAGTTTCTTGGTGGCTTGATTGTTGTATCTGAAAATTATGTGTAATGTCCTCTATCAGATAGGGTGTTGTGAAGAAGCAAAGGCTAAAAGTGCATCAGCACAACAGTCTATGCGTGAGCGCAAAGTAAGCTGGCAGTACAAAAGCCAGCCTTATAGTAGCTTGGATACCAAAACACATATTAACCTGCATTGAGCTACCTGCTGCTGCGGCCAGTCTTACTCCTGCCTCCCGGTATTACAGCCCAGTCACTTGTGCGACTGCAATGCAGGCACACGTCAAGGCTGACGCAGCCCTGGTGAAAAGGGGGAAGCTATGCAGCTGCGAGCAGCTGGCATGGCCTGGGACAAGGAGCAGTCAGCTAATGAGCGTTAATGGGGACGAGAACACATCTAGGCTTCTCCCCTCCCCATCCCCAGATCTGCAGCTCTGAACTTCTTCATGTAGTGAGTTGCATGCAATTGTGTATGCAAGCTGTCAAGTCCTGGAGATTAAAATATCTGATTTGCCTGAGAGGAAGGGACTTACTGACACAAGCAAGGAACTGTGATGAAATCTTGTTTACCTGGCAAGTGTGGGGCTAGAAATCAATACACCAAAATTACCATGACCAGAAATTAGACTCACTTAGTGAAGAAAATTAATTAAGACAAGCTATGCCTTATATCACACCTTTGAATGACTGATTTAACGCTGTTATGTCTTTTTTGCTTTCTCCCAGAATGACCCCCTTAGAGCAAAACATTTATATAATACCACTTAAAAAGTTCTGAAGGAGAAAATAATAAAAATTATTGGCAGTCCTTTCTAATGAAACACTCACTAATAAAGCCTTTAATTAAAATGGTGTTGAAAAACTTAACAGAAGATTAAAAAAAAACCCACAGATGTGGCAAAAAGTCACTTGTGCAACATCTTTAGCAATTGCTTTTAAAGAGGCTTCAATGGGAATACTTTAAATTAATTCCTTTTTCCTATTGCTTTCCCCATATACATCAATTGTCCCACACTTGCACAGGTCATAGTAATATTAAGTAAGTAAGAAGATTTTCTTATCAGCACCATGCTAGGAGTTATTCTGCAAAAGTGATCTGAAGGTGAAGTGAGAGGCTTTGTGAACCAGAGAGGTAGCAGACACAATAGCAGGAGTGTGTGAAATTGTAGAACAAGGGAAGAGACGAGAGTTGGTGACTGGATTACTAATAGAGCCAGGGAGCTCTGGAGAAGGGATGGGAGTGGGAGAGAGATGCAAAGTACCGTTATCTAATAAACTCAGTGTATCTCATGCTAATATGCCTTTCTTCAGTGAAAGGACAGAAAGCCCCAAGGCCCTGCACATGCAAATTGGCATGGTGCTGCTGACTCAAACTAGACACCCCTGGCTAATTTAGGCAAGCGGAAGAAAATAAACCAAATAAGAGCAACAAAAGGAAAGATTTGTTTCCCTTCTATCTTCCTTTCAAACTGATAACTTTGGGATGGCAAACGAGGGTTGGCAGGATGACCAGTTTGTGGTACAAGCATCTTGTACATTTGCTCTATACACACTTTTATAAGGCATATTTTGGGGCACTGATATTTCTTGTGTCCCGTCCGTCCCCCCCCCCTCCCCCTTTTTGCTCCAAACAGAAATATCCTCCAGCTAGTGCTCAACCCAGCAAGAATAGTGGCACATATACTTGCAGACAGCAGAGAAAAAGAGCTTCAGTCTATATAGATATATGTATGTATTGCTGGCAATCAGCAGAAAGCATGAATTGTCTGCTTTCTCATAAATCCTCACCCACCAGCTCAGATTTCACCTGAGCACACTAACTGTACAGTTGTGGTGCATGAACTTGCCTAGCCCTCAGGCAGAGCTGTATAATAAGATTTTCATTGCCAGCAGATTAAAATTCAGTTTAACACCTATTTGCCCATGCAGAGCTGAACTGGCAGCAAAGCGAGATGAACAGGGCTCTCCTTAGCACTCTGCTGTGCTGCTCTGTCAATCCTGGAGATGATAGTCATTATTTATATCTTTGCAAAGTAGGTATAAAACACAGAAATCATTACGGTTGTGCCTAGACTGGGAGGCAGAGGTGTGTCAGTGCACCTTGTGGTGCTGATACCTGAGGATTTGGGATGAAAGCCTGGGCTGGGGAAGGGGCGCACAGGACACATGCGCCAGGGAGAGAGCAAGTGGTTCACTAGGATCCAGAAGCTGAGACGTGTTACATGATCCTATGGTCTGTCATGGCCCTGAGTAGCATCTGTGTGGTACTGATGTAGCTACTGCTCATGGGCAAGTCCTCTGATCTGCACCAAAAGGGTGGTTTTATTAGGAAGAGACCCTCTGCTGACAAAAGAAGCTATTTAAAACAATAAAAAAAAAAATCAATAGGAACTGGGGTTTTAATTTTTGACGGCGCAGAGATCCAGGGCTGTATTAACTGTGAGTGACTTTCATTGCAACCATTTTCAGACTGGAGGTTATTTGTGCAGATCTTCCTTTCAAATAGTTCAAAGGAGGATGGGGACTAAGTTGCATTTAAGGCTTGACTATGAATCATTCATCCAACACGTCCCACATGTTTGCCAGACAAGATCTCATTGCATTATATTTGTCTTTGCCTTTCTGATTTAAGCAACAGCAGATCTTTCCTAGGAAACCAACTGAATTTAACCAGTGTTGAATTTGAAATTACATTGAAGAAGCTGGTTTTACAAGCAAAAAAGGAAAAAAATCCATTGATTAAAGTTACCAGCTTGAAATTATTTGTTTAAAGTTCTACTGAGGTGAAAACTCCCATAAAAAAACTACAGCAGTGCATATGTATATAGTGCATGCATGTAATTTGCATAGCTGTCATTCAGAGCCAGACAGTAGAAAATAAGAGGCTACATGCTCTTCAAGCTCTGACCTGAAGCCTTAACTGCTTTCACAGTCTCAGCACAGCTGGAGGTTTTTGCTAAATTTATCAGCGTTAAAGTGGTGAACAACCGGGAAATGTGAAAACGGCATAATTAGACTTCAGACTTCACATCCCAGGGATGGGAGTGGAGCATCTCACCACCCCTTTGAAACCAAAGGCAAATCTCAAGAAGGATCGCCAGCCCAGCCAAAAAAGATGTCACTAAGTTGTTGCATTTCTATTTGGAATAGTTAAAAAGCCAGAACTGTATTTAATTGTACTTTTGAAAGAGAGAGAGTTCAAAGCAGCTACAAATTTGATTTGAAACTGAAACGCTGTGTTCTGGTTTGTTTTCCAAGTGTCTATAAATGCTGCTCTTCTAGGTGATTTTTTAAAAGTATTGGTGAAATCTAGCAAAGCTTTTTTGCAACAGTTTCAGTGAAGTGGTACTTCTGGGGTAGTGAGGTTATGGCTTATTTTCTGAAGGATGGATTAAAACATGGGGTAGGACTTCCCACAAGTGCCAAATTCTACTGACATTGTAGATTATCTAAGCATATCTTCCTGTTTCAGAAAAGAAAAAAGCAGTAAATTTTGAAAGCTTTCCCCATTTTAAAAAACCCACTCCATTTAGGATGATGTTTCTGAAGTGGATATTGAGAAAAATGCTACTCTGGTCCGAGGATCCCTAGTTTCCTGTGAAATCAATACAGCTTGTTAGTTGCCCTTCTCATCTCTGAAAAATCAAGTCATAAATCTTTCTGGCATCTCTGTTCATTCTCCTAATTACACTGTGTAGCCCTGATGAACAGAGCAAGCTTTTTTTGCTAAATTGTATGTCTGGAGAGGCTTGTAAGGGAGACTGTGTAGTTGTGTAGATAAAGCCTCTAACTCCACATTAATACACAGTGGGAAAAGAAAAGAAGTAGGACATGCCATAGAATATGGAGTACAAGATATACCTTGCATTAGCATTTCTGAGCTGAAGGAATGGTCTATCAAGATTTAGGTAGCATAATATTCTAATATATTCTAAAATAATATCTATTAAAAAAGTATCATTAGCATCAGAGAACATTTAATATAAATTCAGATTGCCTGCAGGAATAAGGTGGCCTAGCTAACAAAGCCTTGATTTATTCAATAAAATATACTCCTTTTTCCTTTAAAATGTAGACAGGGCACCTACTTCGACCATCTCCGTGGTTCAGCTGCCACTGCACAAATGTTCCTTTATATCCAAGGAGGACCTGGGCGCTACCGCATGTCCTTACACACAATGGTCTCCATTCACACGCCTTGCGAGAAAGAGCAAACAAGGACATAAGCAATTGCTAAACACACAGAAACTTATACAAGCTCTCACAGGCACACCACTTTCCCTTCCCCCCAACCAGGATTTTCACATAACAACCTGTTAGCAGGCACGTGAAGAAAGTCAAAACAAGAGCAGGATTTGCTGCCTTAGCTCTTCCCTTTGCAGCCTTGCAGGAGAGAAAGGACAAAATCAGGGTCCTCACAACCCCGTAGCCTGTAAAACCTACATCAGTACAGCTTCACCCATTCCCCTAATATGCTTTTGCTTCTCTTTTATCAGTCCTGCCTCATGCAAATGCTGTGCCATAGACACATGTTCACTTCTCTCATTCATTATATGGTGCGACCAGGATCACAAAAGCCCCTTAACACCCATTAAACACTCTTGGTTTGGGGCATGTCAGGCAGCTGAGGCAGTCCAGCTGATCTTCTGGATCTGGTCTGAGCTGGAGGCTCCCACTGGCAATGCGCATCAGGGTGGTCCTTGGGGTGATTTAAAATAACATATCTACAGACCGAGTAAGTCTTATTTTTCAGCATCCCAGTGGGTGCTGACCTGCTGACAAATTCCAGCCCTAAATTAGGCACACAAGGAGCCCAGCTGGGGTCGGGGAGACTGTTCAGCTGAGCAAGGCTTACGCACAAGAACTGCAACTGAAGCTCCTGCTAATTGCAATGAGAGCAGGCTTGGCCCCAAGGAATGGGTGTACCAAAAGCATTGAAGAGGATTCTCAGGATAGGAATCGTGTCCTTGTGTGAATTTACCTCTAGAGTACACTCCAAATATAGATACATAATAGCAGTGAGTGATACAGAAGCACTGATGGCATCCAGACAATATACCTATCGTCTGACATGCTGGCTATCTGGTTGTTTTCCTATATCCAGTCCCCTGTTTTACAGCCCTCCTTCAACCAGCGTCTCACATTAGCACAACAATTTTTCCAAAGGAGACTTTCCACTGACCGTGCGTCAAAAATCTACTTTATGAAAGGAGTTGCAATGCTATTTCTAATATAACAATCAGAAACCGAACAGGGAGAGAAATGCAAGTCAGGAAGTGTAACTCAGAGTTGCACTGCTGTAACATGTCTACTTTTTAGTGCATGACTCTGATCAGATCATAAATAGCACGCAGCGAAGAGCAACCTCCAGACATTCACCACTGAATCTATAAATGCACAAGTTACCACTAAAATTAGGCTGAAGACATAGGGGGCTTTTGGTACCTGCATTATGAATTAGAACAACAGATCACTGCCATTCCCACAGCTTTCACAACCTGGCTGTAAGAAAACAAATTGCAGCGTAGGGAGCAGGCAAGTTGTGGTCTGTATTTATAAGAGGAGGAGATGGCAAATAACTGTATGTAACATTTAGTGCTTTGCACTGAGAGTGGGTTACACTATGAAACGCTCCCATATTTTTCTCTAAACAATTACGCATAAAATAAAATAGCAGCCTGTCTTAATGCAGTTCAAACCCAGCCCCTCTCTGATATGTGATGTGAAGATGCCTAAACCCAGTTTAAAACAGTGTCTTTCTGATTAGGATTAAAAAGCATCCTACATTCTTCAGTGGGGTTAAAAGGAAGGGAAAGGAAAAACATAGTGAAAAATATTCACTAACCAACATTAACTCCAGGATGGCTACAAAATTGGTTTCTGTGCGGCTGTGGTAATTCAAGCATCATTTGTGCTCGGGAAGGAACATAAATAGTTGGATACTTTGGGACAATACTTGCCTAGCTCCCTTCAGAAACCATTTGTGCTGTTAAAGCATTTACTCCTGGTACTGTGCTCAGCTGGTGGTACCATATATCAGCTCATCTCTGCAGAGAAGATCTAAATAAAATTCTTCATTGAGTGGCACTTCCCCAGCGCAGGACTCTTGCACCTTGCCCTGTCGCCAAGGCATCAGTACAATACTGTACCCTCTTTGAATTTATCACACCTCAGGGAAGGCTGGTAATTTCCATTTTCCCCCTAAAAACCCAGACCTACTTTCCTTTAAAAACTCTGATCTTTGCATCCCGTCCTACCCCTCATACACTACAGTTTCTATAATCGTCACCTTATGTAAGAGACCCAGAACTGGGAGCAGTTATTTATTGGTGTTTGTGTGCCTCGCTTTCTCCCTAGGGAGCACTAAAATAACCAAATAGATCCCTGTTTGATATGCAAGGGCCATTGCATATCTCCGTGCCAGGTGGCACCCACTGTCACACTAAGGGGAGCAATGCTGGGGAAAGAGAAAACAGGTTGGTGCTGTTGGTACCATGGGGTGCGTGCTCTGGTGTCCCCGCTCTGCTTATGGCAAAGGTTCTGTGAGACACAGGAGGCAATGGGGTACCCAGCTCTGCTGACGCCCTGAGTTTTGCACGAAGGGAGATGTGCAGGAAAGCAGGAGGGAGCAGCCACAGCACCAGAGCTACTGCAGTGTATGTAGCTGGAGAGCCAGGCTTCCTTCCGACTTCACCCTGGGAGGCTGTTTGTGTCTTTTATTGTTTGCCTGTTTATTTTCAGGTGGCTCTTTTGCAGCATTGTTACTCAGCTGGTTTCTAACTGACCTGGCAGGTTTTCACTGCTCTCTTCCTGCTTGCTGGCAGAACAACAAAGTCCAGGGGATTTATGTGCCCCAGCTCCTGCGCAGTAGCTGTGAGTGAATCCTCCTCCCCAGGAGAGGAAGTTTTTGCTGACAGATGCCTCTGTTTGAAGTGTCCGTGTGTATTTAGGCCCTGATCCATCAGGGCACAGGAGCCCACGCTCAGCCTTAGGCACATCCATATTGCTGTCACCAGGCTATGTAAAGTAAGGTGGGTGTTTAAGTCTTTTGTGGGCTTAAAGGTTCAGTTTATTGTCCTGGCAGCTCATGCACTCATTATGTAGTCTGCAGTGCTCTGGGTTGATGATTTACAGAGGAGCTAAAAAAGAAAATTTGCAACATGCATGTATCTCTGCAGTGAAAAAGCACAAAGTAACTTCCTTGATCCATTCTGGGGAAGGGCTATTACAAGCAAACATGCATTTACCCTTTTTAATAGGTAGTTTAGTCAGAAAATTTATGCACTCAGCACGATTTTCCCCTGTGTAAAGCACCAAAAGGCAGGAGTTGCTCCAGGAGAAGTCAGTGGTGCATGCCCTATAAATACCTGTTAGACGCTGTACAAGGTGCTGGGGCTAGCTGCAGCCTTATGGGGATAGATATGTTCTCCAAAATTTAGTCACTGCTTCAATCCACTCCTTGCCTCAGCTATTTGGTTTCTGCCAAACTCTTTTTTTGTTTGTTTTTGTTGGGGTTTTTTGTTTGTTGTTTTTTAAATCATTGACTATGTCATGCAAAGTTACTTTGAGGGGAGCAGATGGGAACTAGTGTTACTCCAGAGGCTGGAACAATTTCTAAAGAGGCAAAAAAAGTTTAACAAAACAATCTAGTTTGTAGAATAATTTTTTTTTTTTTTTTTAAGAAAAAAACTAGTTATATTGCGAAGAAATCTTAGCTTATTATCAGTGAGCTGACTTTTTGGTACAGACAAACCAGCATCCTAGTTTGAGCTTTGTGTTACTGGTATCCTCTATCAGCTTTGGTCTTTGGACAAACCATTTCTTCAGTGAGCTGTTGTAGCCTGGTGCCCTCAAAAGGCAATCATCCCTGCTCCTTACCAGACCACCTTCCTTCTATTTCTCCTGTTTTCACAGAAATGAACTCTAAATATTGTACAAGCAAATTAAAAAACATCATTTTTATAACCATTTTTATAAATTGCCACCCAGACAAAATTAGTTTTGCTGATAAGGGAAATCTGCTTCTTTGATGGAAGAGGGATGGGAAGCAGCCGTGCCAGCTTGGGGTATCATATGCAGCCAGGACTGGAAATGGCAGCACTCAACATCAGAGTTCATAAGTGAGCCACTTCTTCAATAAAATAACCCAAACAATTTCCTGGTACTTCCCTAACTGCCTCTCTGAAATTCTTCTCCTCCCCCTTTGGCTTGAAAAACTAGTGCAAGTCCCTTTTACCTTTCTTCTCTTCAAAAACTAAATTGCTTTTACTGACAGGGTTGAAAACTCGCCTCAGGTTTTTGCTAAAAAAAAAAGTTAGGCTTCTTGATTTTATTATTCACTCATCTTCCACAGTGGTGGTAGATAGCACTAATCAATAAATAGAAATTTTTACATTTGGAGTGTAAAGCTACCTGGTGTCGTCATCACATAATCTGTGTTATAATAATGCTCAGTTTTCACCTGACCTTTAGAAATCAGCATATTCAATTACTTCTAGCATTTACTGAAGATTCTCCAGGGTTCTCACCACAAATTATACTGTATTCTACAAATAGATATGACAACACTAATCAGCAAATTAAATGACAGTCATCATTCCTGCAGAGACACTTTAAGTGTCTGATTGAGCTGGTACATTGGACCTATGCAGCCTACAGTTTCAGTCTGCCAGAGGTACTGCTCTCATGCATAGGAAATGCTGACCTTGCAAGCAGCAACCTGTAGGTTACTTAAGATGTCTGATAAAAGAAGAGACCAAAAGGCTGATGCCTCGAAGCAAACACTAATAGACATTGATGGATGATGACTACAGTCCCTTCATTAATATTTTGCTCTTATGTTGCTACCCATTTGACTTGACCATCGACACAATTATTTCCAGACTGACCAGGGCTGGACACTTTCTAATAACCACTCTTTCCTCAGAGTGGGGTAAGGCATGGCAGAGTCATCACTGCACCAGCATGGAAATGCTGCCTCCCTCCAGCCAGTCCTTGCCAGCAGTACCTGCTGAAGATATACTCAGTAACCTACTCAACAACCATTTCTCCGTGGATGTAGACCACTCCCTGTCCCATCTTTGCCCTCGTTGCCCTGTCAAGTTGCATGGGAAGAACCTTTACTTATTAAAGGCCCACACCACCAACTTGCTGCTAGGACTGTGCCCCATGCATCACCTGCACAGCATGGCAAGAGCTAAAATATTGGGCAGGGAGGGATGCAAAAGGGCAAGACTGTTGAATGCAAAAGATCTTCTACAGATCATGGAGCAAAGGAAACCTTTGTCAGGACCAGACTTTTAAATCTTTGGCAGAGAGAAGCGTGGAGGAACCTGAGGCCGTGGCTCTGCTGGGAATGTCAGCCAAATGTGCACTAAGACATGTCCTATACTCTCAGGCAGTGTCACCTTGGTTTGGGCCCATCCTCAAGCCTTTCATTAGAAGCAGGTGAAGCAGGAGGTGGGGGCAGCGTGGAGCTGAGAGGTGTGATCACATCCTCTACTGCAGGCTGTTATTTTGACAGCTCTATTACAGTCATATAGAAACAACTCCTGGGAAGTGTAAAGCACTGTAAAAAAAAGTCAGGAAAATCATCTGTCCTGCAATATGCCAGCTTTTATCGAGGAAGAGGATTAGATGCCAGTGAGAAGCTATGCAATGTGTTCTTTCTCTGGCTTTTTCTTTGGCCATAGCTGGTTATTGTCCACCTGAAAACTGCCATTTCTTCTCCTACTTCTGTCTGCTTAGTCCATCTGTTTACTTCATAGCAACCCTCTCCCTCAGGAGATTAGCTCATTTTTTGTGCAAGCATGAAGACCTCAACCCCATCTGAAGGGAAGAGATGAACAGCCTGTTCCTGAGATACCCTTCTTGGAAAGATGCCAAACAAGCTCATCCCAGGAATCACTAGCTATGCTCAAAGTTGAAGTTTCAACTCTGCAACCACATGAAGTAGTGTCGTTTGTGCCAAGTCTTTGTGTGCTGATGCATATCCATGCCAGGACTTCAGTGAGCAGTTTTGTGAAGGCAGCTGCATTGGTTTAACAACAATGTCACATCCTGTGTAGACAAAGACTTACTGAGCTCATGTGAAAATACAGCAGCCCTTGAAGGAGCACAATACAGTCTGGAGCCATGTCTACAACAGAAAAGAGATCCACATGCTCAACCTGGCATGTGGCTGCAGCGAAGCAGCCCTGCTGAGATCCAAACCACGTGCTCCCACCTCTCTGCTCCTCTGGAAACCTGCAGCATCACCTGGAAGGGTTGGTCACCAGAGGAGCTCTTTGCACTGCACACCTTTGGGTGATAGAGATCCATCTTTCTAATCCAGTAACATGCTAGGAGTGGATATACCCAGCTACTCTAACACCACAATTTTAGTATTAAGGTTCCTTTTTCTTTTCTTTCTCTTCAACCCGCAGACAGTGCTTTGCAGCAACACCATCCAATAAACCAACACAAACAATTCTGCTCATTTATATTGCCTCTCTGGCATTCTCCACAGAGACATATACACAGTTTTCTCTTATTTATCACTCCTCCCACCTTGGGGAAGGAATCCAGCCAAGTGCTGATGGAGCAGCTCCAGCCACACTCCCTTACAGCTTCTTGTGGCATTTGCTCAACAGAGACAGTTTGTAAGGTAAAACAAATGCCTTGCAAGGCAAGTGTGTGTTATGGAGCCCTACACAGAAGAAAAGCCTATCAAGTACTCCAGAAATTCAAAGTGACTTTCATACATTTTTGTTTTGTCAAGAGGTATCCTGCAAAGTTTAAATTTCATCCCTCATTATTGCCAATTATTCTCCCAGCTGAAGTGCCTTTTCTCTTAGGCAATGTACTGCAAATTGGTAGTGCACTCTGGCAGTCAAGGGAGGCTCAACCGGCATCTCCCTTCTGTCAAGGGAATACCTTTGAGGGCTCTGCTCTGCACCTGACACTTCTATTGAAGGAGCCCTTGCAACAAAAGGGAAAGTTTTCAACCTAAGGAGCAACACCTGAGTGCTGCTGGCAGGAGGCATCCTCACTGGCAGCTTAGAGAAGCTTTAACTACTGCAGTAACTGACATACTTAGTCTCTTTCTTCCACTTAGAAACCAACAACACCATCAAACACTTCCACAGGAGATCAAGTTGCAGACTCAACTGTAGGAAGTAACATTGCACCCTGCTGTAGCAAATCTGCATACCAACAGAAGACAATTTCAATTTGAAACAAAATACAATTTCATTCATTCATACTCTCACTTACTTATTCACAAGCAGTCAGAACCACATCTGTGTGATGCTGGTGTCCAGGTTACCTACCCATGAGCTTTCATAGTGCCATGGAAGATCAATGCTGACCACTGCAAAACAACCCAACCTCTCCTTGAGAGGATGATCATAGCCTGGCTTTGGAGCTGCCTTTTTATACCCATCTGGAGCTCATGAGGGTCAATCCCTCCATGCAGTCCCCCTGTGAGTCATCAGGATTGACTCATTCTTCCCTGTCTTCTGTGCCAGGTGGCCGAAGAAGCTGCCTGTAGATGTGTGTTGGTTCTTCATGGCCTACTAATATACATGCCTTCCCATTACCCTCATCCTGCTGCTTGCTCCTCCTGGTCCTTTCATACTCTGGTGTTCCCATTCACACTGATCTTAACACTTCTACTGCCATCTCTACAAGGGTGCACCAGGTCTGCAGAACTGCCAGCAACTCAGTCCCATGGGGGCGGCTGTGCTTTGGCAGGGGTCTGCTGCTCGTTTGTGTTGTCTTGTGCTGTTGCAATTGCCTCTGCACTCCTCACAGGACAGCCCAGAGCTTAATCTCAGCAGGGAGCCTCAGGGGAGATCTGACTTTGCCTGGCAGGGAGATGTGTCCTGTCATAGGGGTTGGTTTTTAGAGTACCTGGGAGGAGCGGACTTCATCCAAGGCCCACAGAGGACTGCAATGCACTTTCTGTCCATCAGGAGGGTGGTATAACCTTGCTTGTAGAGGATGGTACTACTAGCAGTTAAACTGGTGCAGTTATCCTTGCATATCGCTCTGGACTATGGGAAGAGAAAATGCGTTTGCTGAAGTGTAGCAGCTCTGCTCAGCCCAGAGGCACATCGGGAATCGTGGCAACCCGAGAACATTTTTAACTCTCCACCCTATCTCCACCACCTTGATGCAGTTTGCCAAGGATGGAGAGATAGGCTGCCAGTCCCACAGAAACTGAGCCCTTTTCTCTTCCTTGCTTTTTTTGTCCACATATTTTTAAGGCGATGTTTAGTCCACTGGGGCCACAGGCTTAGTTGGGGCTTTGTGGGAGGCTCGTCGTACAATATTAATATAGTAAAAGCTACAAATAAGGCCTCTTGCTTTCTCCCTTCCCCCTTCCCCGTGTCCTCTGCCATGGGTATTGTGGCATTGTTTTGAATGTTTACACAGCACCTCTTGCATCTGGGAATGGTTACAGGAAAAGAATCAAGACAGGGCAGATATTTTAGCCATAGAACACCAAGGACAGTTTTATTTGTCATGAGCTGGAGTAATTAAAAGTAATTTTTGCGTGTTTTGGATGAGGGATGCTGACTTCAGTAAGGGCATGAGCTGTGCAAAGTGCTTATTTTTATAGTTTTGACGTAAATCATGGAATGTTTTCATTCTTAATTTGGAACACTTGCCCCACATGTTCCAAGTCTCTGTAGATAAGTCCAGGCGCTTTTCTTCCTCACAATGTACATCCATACACATTAAAATCCCAGGGTTGACTGCCCAAGTAATTTAGCTGGACTGAAGACAGAACCGAGGCATCTTTTAAAAGTGGTAGCTTTCGGCTATTTCCATAGACTGCTGATCCCAGGTGAGATGCACAATTTTGGTCTCTACGATCGATCTTCTCTGCAGAAGTGCCATGGGTCATTTGCTTAACAAAACAAGCCCAACCTCCTCCCCCAAACCCAGCACATACACAAGAATATTTTCCTTGGTTATATTTTCCTCTGGGGGTGTTTAAACTGTCAGCTTTGCCGAGCTACGTTCTCCTCTCTTGTTCTTTCTCATGGGGAATATCCTCTCACGGGGGACTTGCTGCAAACTCACATTTTGAAATTTTCCAGAGGATTTAATATTAATGCACATGCAAGAGACTTGTAAAATCTTTCTCTTTTGAAATGGTCATACACTACCAATAGCTTGTGGACCTGGTATCGTTCAGCTTTTACAACTACTTCAAAATATAGTCAATGCAAACACCTTTGATCCCAGGATAACACAGATATATCATTTTTCAGGTCAATCACTGTCTCAGGGTATGCGCACACGATCATTGGCTTGTTAACATTGAGAGCCATTTCAAATCAACCCATGTTACTGTTATAATCTAGCAATGAAAGAGGCGCTCTCTGCATTTCTCATTGTAGCTTCTCTTGTCCATGGCAGGTCCTACTTGGCCACCAACAATAAACTCTTGAGAATGGTAGGGTGCATTTCAAACCTCTGGAAGTGAACGTGGGAAAAGCGGAAGCTTTTATTTTGTTTTAATATAAGACTTTGGCTAGGAATCAGTTAGTGTAATGGACAGCAATACAAAGCTTTGCAAATCCACAGGGCCTGTTTCATATGAATACACAGTTAAGAAAAGGGTTTCTCACACGTGCAGTCTCAGCTGTCAATCTCTGCAGCCACCATGGACAGAAGTAATGGTGCAAGGTCACCGCCAGTGCCCTCAGGTTGAAACTTGGGCTCAGTATCTAACATCTAATACAATCTATCTGTTAAAATCCACTAAAATTGAGCTCTCAAAAGAGTTTAAATGATTAATAATTAAAAGCTGCCTATATAGAAACATAATGTGCCAAAATGCTGGCTAGAACAAGCAACTTGATGCAACAATTTGCCGTACTGCTTTTTCATTTGTTGCAATAAAAAGGATTGTGAAATCACTATTTCATTATTAAATGAATATTATTGTTTTGCACTAATGTGGCAGAAATATCTTTGTGGCAATAGGAGGAGTCTTGGCAGAGCTGTGCCTAAACGGTGCGTCGATGCCTTTGCTTCTTGCCTTACAAGTCTCCTATAGGGAGAGCACAGATTTAGCCCAAATCGAGCCGCCGTGATCATGAGTGCCTGGCTGTCAGTGTGCCTGAATAGGCTTCATCTGCAATCAAAGCCACAGTGCGGGTCCCATGGAAAGCTGCCTGGTAAATTGATGTGATTTATTGTAAGACGAGTCCCATTCCCACTGTAACTGGTGGCAGATTGCAATTTTGCCAGGACAAGCAGGATCAAGCGCTATTGGCTGGTGCCTGCATTTCTGATGTGATAAGGAGTGCTAGCCAGACAGAGAGCCCAAAGTGGTTGTAGAGAAACAGCCCCCATCCCTTCCCCCCCGCCCCTTTTATAGAAATACTGCACACTTCTAATCAACTACGTGTCTTCTATGGCTCCCTGTGTCAGTAGGTTTGTGGCCTTCACTGATTTAGAATCACTAACTCTGATTTTACTGCAGGTGTTACGATGTGTATTGGGTTTTTTGGAAGTATCATCACCTAGAGTCATGTGGAAGTAGTTTCCATTTCACAACTCAGGAACAGTCCTACCTCTGCTGCTAAGCGAGGAAGGTGCAAGCATGCAATAAGTAACTGCTGCGAGCACTAGTAATATTCCTGGGGATAATTCTTATCTTTAAAAATAAAAATCAATTATTTATTTAAATAAAGCCTCATGAATGTCCCAATTTGGTGTTTGGTGGTAGTACTGAAGAATCAAACAACTCCTGCCCTGCTTGATACCACTGGTCCATCACCCCACAGCAAACACACTGCACTGATTTACATCATACTTACATCCTTACAAACCTGCCCCCAATTCTCAGGACTATTGTAAGAAATGCATGTGCATTGCTAATACTGAGTGCTGATCCTCCAGCACTTGCATTTCTCCAGGCATTCCTACCATTTGCATCCACGATGCTGCTGGGTTGCTGAAAGATGACATGATTTGGACCAGATCCTCCTTCTTGGCTTGGGGCAAGCACGATATTTTCATTCCACTATCTGAAAGAGGCAGATCTGGGGGTGATTTAAAGATCATACATTATCATAGGCTATGGAAAGAATAATTTATGCCCTTGAACCCCTCTCAGATCTTTCAGCAAACTCAGACATCTAAAGGAAAATCTAGAATCTATGATTCTATGATTCTTTGGAGAGCCATAGTTATGAGTAATGCACCCAAGAGGACTTGGGGTCTGGACATGAAGGGATTATCATGATCCACCAGTACGGTTTTGTCATCTGAGACAGACTCAGGCACATACTTCACGTCTCCCTGTTTCATAGCAGCCATCTGGACATGAAAATGGGGGAAGACAAGAGCATGTTTCATGACTCTGGTTTGTCTTCTCATGGGCAATACATCACCTTTGGCTTTTGCAGAGGGCTGTGGGATGCCTTTTCTGCTGTGAGCTTGCACCGCTCCCATTTCCTTTTGATACACATTGCTGTTGACTGCAACAACCCTCGTTACGTGTAGCTCAGAAAGGGAGGCAATATTCCAATAACACTTTAGCCAGTGTGATCACGATCATTGAAAATGCGTCTATGCTGGGATGGACCCTGCTGCTCTGTTGGGCTTTTGTCAAGCGGTCCAACAACTTAAAAAATACCCAGTGCTCCCCCAGGATCTTGCTGAATTCATGCAAGGAGTCACTAAGACAGCTTTGCCTCTGTTGGCATTTGCCTTCTGTCTAATGCTAGGATAACCTCTCCCCGCCAAGAAAACCACCCCAAATGCTGCCTGTTAATTGCTATAACTGGGACAATTCCCACTGGAGACTGAGGGATCTATCTGTAGTTCCCTGAGCGTGTGGCAATGGGCAGTTACTGTGAAACAGTTGACCTAAGGCAAATCTAAGATGATCTAGGGATTAAAAAAATAAAATAAATACCCTCCCTCCTCTCCAAAAAGGAACAGTACCACCCTGACTTCATGTGAATGTGGGATTTCCAGTCCAGCTCCCTCCCAGAACATTTGATGGTTCATTTAAAAAAAAAAAAAAAAAGCAGAGCAGAGGGTTCCCTGGTGGGCTGTAAGACCTCCAAAGGACTTTTGGCAGCATCTGGAGATATTATTAAGTTTTCAGACTAGGTATGTGTAGCACAATAATTAGTTCCCCTGAAGAGACCCCAGTAATTGATGGAATTTTCTGACGTCTATTATGAAAGTACGGAACAGTTCTTCATAAAATACAGCATTAGATTTTTCACTCTATATTCCAGATAGGCTAAAAATCAATATTAATACCTGGCTAGTAAATTCTGACACTTAAAGAAATTTGTATCACAAAGAGCTCACAACACTGTGTGCTAATGTCTGTGGAGCTAATGAGGGGAGAAAGACCACATGGTGTGGAGGTGATGCTGCAGTGATGCTCCTTAGGTGCTGCTACCTATGGGCAGGTGGACATGCGCTGGTGGAAAGGCCAAGACTCCTGCATCCCAGAATAAACAAGGCAGAGCTGCAGGAGCCCCTGTGCCTGGTCAGAGGGGTGGCTGTGCTGGCCAAGCAGGGGACCCTTGCTGAGGGGGAAGCAGGAGGCACAACGCACAGCGGCAAGACCCAGGAGGGAAAAAGGGTGGGTGTTTTGTGCCCCTGGAGATGGTTTGAGTCCCCCTCGAGCTGTAAATTGGATTAGACAGGCTGCTCAAGAAATACCCTCTGTATTTCTTTAAGAAATATTGAAGAAATTGCCTTCTGGAACAAAAAGTTAAAAGCATTATTTTATAGAGCTAGTTCTTTATTTCTGGCAATTCTTCAGAGTGCTCAGAAACCCAGTGATCAGGGAAGAAATAGGATGTGTGCTGCACATTGGCATTGCAAATATATTAGATCAAACATTGCACAGTTTTCATAGATTTTAGGACTAGGGCTGCAAACTAGCGAGTCGGGCAGAGAGTGCAAGTGCGATTCCCAGTGTGTCGGCAGAGCAGCTCCAAAGAACACTGGGTCTGCCCAGTTCTGCCTGACAGTTGTCCTCTGCTGGGGATGGCAAGGCAGCCCCTCGCCTCCTCCAGCCTGGGTTTCTGCTGAGGCTGTTGCAGAGCGTCAGCTAGTGCCAATGGATGGGAAAGGTTTTGAAAACAAAAGCACAACACAGGAGAAGGGCAGGAACCTGCCATAGGAATTGGTTTGTGTAAAAAACGGCTCCTTCTCATTTCACTTGCAGGTCCCATGCTGGTTTTCATGCACCTATTTTTAAGGTAGCGCTATATAAAATCAAATAGTACTTTGCTGCATCTGTCTCAGTGCTTGTAAATGATTGGAATATGCGTAAAAAATATATTTAGCTGTATTAACTCCATGAAGCAAGATAATGATAATTGTGTCAAATTCACCTTAACCCATAGTGAAGCAGGTCCAGTTAAACACCAAGATTTTTGCCACTATGGCTTGTCCCCATGCCCTGGCCCCATCTGGCAGCACCCCTGGTCCACAGCCGTCACGTGGCATGTCGCGGTATCAGTTTGCAGGCAGGGACCTGCGGCATCCCCCGAGGAGTTGAGAACAGCAGCATTTCCATAGAGAGCCAGATAATTTCCTTCTCATTAGTTACTTTGACACAAGAAAGTTATCACAGCTCCCCAATCTGTCACCAGGCTGAGGGAATGGGAATTTGTAAAGCTAGATATGGGTTTTAAATTGTGGCAATAGAATATAGTTGGTTTTCATGAAAAGCTGCAGCACAAAGGGAGAGTGCCTGCCCAAAGCTGGATTTCCTCAGGGAAAGCAGAGCAATTATTTTGTTGCTATCAACACGATACCAGGGTGTTTTCTTCCTATTTCCAGGACCTTAATATAATAAAAGGAGCTAATAGCAGCAAGATGCAGGAGGCACTCACTGGTGAATGCTCCAAAGCACTGGGCTAAATTGGGTCCTGTGCAAGAGAGGCAGTGCAGGGTTTCTCGGCAGCACACAGAGAGCAGAGACCCTGTGCTGCCCAGGGTCCCTGCGCTGCCTGGGGTCCCACAGCATGGTGGCATTTCATGCCATCACTCCATGTGCGGTATGAATCCGGGTGATGCAGGACAACACATACCGCTGGCACCAGCTCTGCGCCATCCCTGGCCCTGCCAAGGGGGCTACCAGCCCTGTTGCCCACCCAGTGCAGCAAATAACCTCCTGGGGAGTGGGAAAGGACCCGTCTCCTTTCCCTCCCTCTCCAGCTGGGCCTGGTAGCTGCCTACAGGTTTCTAAGCAAGGCACAGATGGCTTGAAGGGGCCTCTGTGGTCTCCTCCAGCCCATAAATCATGGCAGCTAACAGCCCTGCTGACGGTTGTGCTGCTGTCTCAGGCTTAACGATCAGAGGGAGCATTTTGCAGCAGCAAAGTGAAAGCAGGGTGTAATATTTATTTACTGAAGGGAATACAGGCTGTTTCCTACTTCTAGAAGTCCCCTCTCATCAGGAGAGGCTTTTCCCCTAGATGGAGAGGGAAGCTTGAGGAACTGAGCTCTCTGCTGAGATCATTGCACCCTTGGATGGAAATCGTGGCCTGTCGTGGCTGCTGCCCCCTGAGGCTCTGTCTCCAGCTGTTTCCCTGAGGCCAACAGGCAGCATTCAATGAGTCAGAGATGTGTCTTACCGCAGCCTTTACAGCTTGGGTTAGCTTCCAGCTGGGGAGTTCATCTGCTCCACTCAGCTGGTGGCGAGCTGCGAGAGCACTTGGGTTGAGTTTCCTTATTTATTGCTGAGGGCTCCTGGGATGCCATATTTTTACTGATTTACACCCTTGGAGAGAGGCAGCTTGTTTTCTGGGAGACATCCCATATGGCTGAACCACAGAGACCACGCTCAGGGTTACTTTACTAACCCCTGGCAATGAAGAGGACATTAGCAAACCTTTCCAAAGGTTATCACGACCTCTGAGTGATTGCATTTGAAAGTGCTTTCCTGATGGAAAAGAAATCTCCAAGAGAAGAACACTGTGATAAGATTCATGGACCTTAAGGCCAGGAAACACTGTGAGATCATCTGGTCTGGCTTGTCCATCACCTTCCTCTCTGCTGCATTCACATTGACCGCATGGCACGAGTAACACAACATGGCACCATCCTATGCAGTACATCATCCACTTTTTCTGTTCGTGCTTAAAATTAATCATCTCTGGTGTGCTTATGCGGAAAGGAAGAAAATAAAGAATATTGTTCTCTGTCTCTAACTTGCTTGTTTCTGTCAGCTGGTGTTACGCCTTCCCACCAGCCACCAGTGGTTTTCCTGTGAAGCCCAACCTTCAGCCATCAGTCTATAGCCCAGGGAGTGTACAGAGCTGGCTTCTCTCTGAACCATCCTGAAAATGCCAGTACAAAACCCAGACAGAGTATTTCGCACCTATAACCTCTTTTCCAGCTGGAGGCAAGTCATCTGCCCTGCTCACAGTTCCTGCCATCCATAGATGAGATAAATACAGTGACATTTACCAACTAAACTTAATCTTACCCAAGAATAGACCAAAGTTTGATTTCCCACCTTTTTCTTTTTAAGTGATTTGATCCCCATTACATGGGCTATAATCACTTATTTGAACAGGCCAATTACGCCATTGCAGCTCAGTAACACTAATTACATTACAGTTTTCAGTGATGGAAGTTGCTAAGTTCTCCTGCTCATTAGCCAGGCTTCCTCCATTGATACAGCAGCAGCTTTTAAATTTCTTCTCTTCACGTTCATCAGGTTGGCTTCAATTTGTTCCTAATTAGAGCTTGGCTCCTCCAGTGCTACTTAAAGCCCTTTTACCTGCTCTGGTTGGGATTTATCCAAGATGATTAGCACTCCTCACCATGTTTTTCAGCCCACCATTCCACAAACCCCAGCCCTTTAAAATCGTATCAGATATACAACAGTCGATGTGTTACCTCCAGTATTTTCTCCTTTACCATCTGCAAGCGGAACACTTGGATTTTTCAATTCTTCAAGTTTTTTTTTCTCTCAGATCTTACTTTCCATCATGCTACCCCCATGATCCTGAGGAACCTGAGAACTGAACCTCTAAACCCACTTAGAAGAAGTAACAAGGAAGTGTGTTGTGGGAAGCAGTACAAGCGCCAAGCCTTTCCTCCTGCAGACTGTGCTACCAGTGCACACAAGCAGATAGCCTCTCTTTAGAGGACCTTTTTCTAATCCCAGAACGTGTTTCTACGGTTGGCTTCCTTCACTAATGATGATCACCTGCTGCTTTTGGCACATGGCTTTAATTTCCTGCACTGGCCCTTTTGCTAAGTAGCTCTTCCTTCACTGAACAGGGATGACTCCTTCTCCTACTGAGCCCTTAAAGAAGAGAAAAGTAAGGGTAGGGCCATCACGCTGAGGAGGAACTAGGTCTGATGATGGCCAAGTGAATCCTGCTGTGTGTATTTAGGGAAGCTCCATTTCTGGGCAGAGCTGGGAAGGGAGGTCAGTGTTAACTGTTTCCACTCTGTGGGAAATGGCATTCACTCTCTCGTCTCACTTGGCCATCAGGTGTCTTCTGTGCATGATTAGGGATAAATCCAAGAGAGGAGTTAGCCATTTTCACATTAGGTAATGCTACCATAGCCAGAAACTATGTGGCTCCTTGATGCCTGACATCAGAAGTGAAATTCAGATTAGGAGTTAGGTTCTTGTACTCCCTGCGTAGGTACTGGAGCAAGCAAGAGGTCTTTGAATGAGTGCCCAAACAAGCCAAATGCAGTTGTTGAAGCTGATGTGTCAGTAAGAAATGCTGGCCTGAATTTTTGCAGCTGAAACTTAGTGGTTTCAGGAGCTTGGCTGCTTTAGTCAGGTCTGGCAGACTTGACTTGTGCAGCTCCCGCACTCAGAGCTCTCCTGAAATCCAAGGCTGTAATATAGTCCTTGTGAGTGAACCCCCTGTTCATGCCAGTCAAAGGTACAGCTTCTTACCTCAACATTATTTCCTAGGGTTCAAGTGCATGCCCATGTTTTAGGAGGCCTGGTTGTACAGCCCTGCTCGCCCGCTCTAAGGTCTTCCTGCCCTGCTCAGCGATGTTCCCCAACGCCCACTCCAACCTCTCAGTTGGATCTGGGCACCCTCTAGCCCTCTTCTTGAAGCTGCATCACTGTGAAGGAAATGATGTAAGGCTTACAAAGCTGAGGATCAATTATTCATGGTGGAACCTGGC
Organism: Charadrius vociferus; assembly: GCF_000708025.1. Lineage (NCBI taxonomy): Eukaryota > Metazoa > Chordata > Aves > Charadriiformes > Charadriidae > Charadrius > Charadrius vociferus. Next base: position 5,979,877 of record NW_009648550.1, on the reverse strand, counting down.
ACTAGTTATCAAAGCATTCCCTTTGAGGGCAAAATGAAGTCTTTGATCACTGTCCCCAGCTGGTAGTAGCAGACTCCTGGTGCTGTGGTGGGATTGTTTTTCTTCTGGCCATCACCAGAATGCATTCTGCATTTGCAGAATCCACTTGAAGCTTCAGCAACCCAATGGGCTTGCTTCACATAGCAGCTCTGGTCCCATTGCTTGGCCTCTGGGACACCATCTTCCCCTTGGTCAGCCTCCAAATAGCTCTTCCACACATCCCAGCCCATTGCCCTCTCTCCTCAGCAGCCAAGTCAGCCTCTCGTGGCTCAAGTACAACAAACAGCGAGGTCGTCTGCTCGGCCAGCTGTGAGAATCCTGCCTCTCTGAGCCCCGTGGGAGCAGAGGGTTGTTTCCTGATCCTTCCCATGGCCTCCTGGCTTTCCCTCTGTCCTCGCCGTCACCGTCTCCCCCTTGTCCTCCTGAAATTCTTGCCGCTTCACTGCTTCCCTGCCCCACACTGCCTTCTGCCTCCCCTTGCCTGCCTCGCTACACGATGGGCAGCTCGCTAATGGGGCCTCGGCAAATCCCGCTCTTGATTTCACACCCCACTGCTCCTCCTTTGGGAAGGAAACGAGCCTATTTTTCCTTTCTTTCACTCGCCTGTCCCCCCTCTTCCTCCCCTTAGTCTTTCTGTCCTAGTCTTACTTCGTCAAATTCATGGGCTCGACTTTCAGCTCTGTTCCTCCCTTTCTTGCCTGCTCTTGCCGTGTCCATCCCCCTCATCAGACCCCATTTCCCCACAACCCTCCTAGTGAGCAATGCGAGTCTAGCTGCCTTGGAGACTATTTGTTTTAATAAGCATATCCCTTAGTACACTGGATTAATATACCTGCTTATCTCTTCTCCCAGAGATAATTTTTTACATTGTAAATTAAATAGGGGAAGGAAAGTCAAAAGCCAAAGGAATAGATTTATTTTTCAATGCTCTCAGGGCATTGCAAAGGCCCCTGCAAAGGTATGTTTCACAGCACATATATAATTGCATAGATGATTAGCAAAACAGCTGGGGCAGTGGAAAAGAAGTAAGGCTGCTGTAATTTGTGGAGGCAGTTTACAGGTATGGCTGAAAACCATGGCAATTGCTGTTCTACAAAAGCCTGTCCTGTAAACCAATACATTTTCTTACCAGTTCATTGGCTGCCGTGTGTTTTTGGTTTCCTGTTGTTTCAGAGCACCAGCAAACGCACATTTTGCTGGGAGGGATGGGGGATGCCCAGGCATGTGCAATTTCTTGTTCTCGTTGTTGTGAACACAAGAGCCTGCAGGGAACCTTCACTCACTTCTCGTGGCACTGCCCTTCCCAGAAGCAAAGGGGACAGGGTAAGGTCTTTGATGTAAGCAAGGTCTCTGGAGTCTGCTGAGGCTTTCAAGTCAATGAACAGAGAAAACGACCGTCTTGTGTTAAGAAATTTTTATTTGTCCTTTGGATCTGTAATGTAAGCACATAAAATTACAAGTGGAAGAAACATCATGCCACAAAATTGCATAGAATTTTTACAAAAATGTGAATTATGCCTCTGAAACAATCATAGATTGAGAACCAAAAAATATGTACATGTAACTGAAATATTTCATCCTACTTGGAAAGCAAATCATCAAGGACTAATCAATCACAGACACTATTAATACAATGTACAAGAGCAACACTGATTTCAAAGAAAGGCAAGCAATGATGTCCCTTTAGTTATCTTTCAGTGAATGTTTAGCTAATACATGAGCATTAATTAACATAATTATGAACATGTTAAATCTAAAATGTCTGGCCTTCATTAGAATTTTTAAAATTCTGTTTATACTGCCAAAACCAAGCTATTTTCAGTAGTGTAAAGATATCTGAAGTGCACGACCTAGTTTAATATAGACAGCTCTATTCTATACAGCAGAAAGTCCACGATACAGCATTTCCACACATTCAACACAGAACAAGGCAAATACATAAAAGGCACAAGACTTGCACATCATAAAGACCCTTTTTTCATTATCTTACTCTAGTTCAAGTAATATCAATATTAAATGATATCTGTTTTCACTGAAATAGTTTGAACAATGCAAGATGTACAGTATTACACACTACCTTACACCTGCAGAAAGTGGCACTGTACAGATATAAAAAAACATGAGTACAGGAAATGGTCAAATACAAACGTTACTGTAAAATGACTACAGCTGATAGTATATTTAATCCAACCAGTATGTTTATTTATTTTTAAATATAAATAAAAGGTTAATTGGTATTTGCCCAAGTTTCTTTAAAGACTGGTGAAGTCCCGGCTCCGCTGAATTCCACGGGAATTTAGTGCTGAAATTCAAAGGAGCTAAGATTTTACCAAAAAGCCTGCGCTGTACAACGGTTTCTACAATGCAATAGTCTTCAATTTTATTGTGAACACTGCTATTAGTTTTCTTTAAATAATTTAGACAATATGTCATTTTTACTTTATAAAATGCAGCATTACATCTTGACTCTGTACGTTTTCAATCAGTGATTAAGATTGATTTCAAAGTGCAAAACAAGGATTAACAGAGGATTCCCCTTTCCTAGCATTAAGATGAAAGTCAGATTTTTGAATTTCACGTTCACTAATTTCATCATCATAAACCGGAAGAGTTTAATTCAAAATATGACCTCCAAACAATGTGCAATTTTTCTTTCTTTCTGCTCTAAGTTTAAAAAAGAAACATCAAAATACTGTTTGTTTTCCAAGATTTGAACTTATATATATACACACACCATTATTTAACTGAAAACTTAAGCTTGATTTGTATTTTATTGCTTAAATTTAAATAAAATAAGTTACTTTAAAGTACTAAAATCCTGAGGGAATGGAAGTAAAGTAACTTAATTGTTACAATGTATTAAAATGCCCGCCTATGTCATGGACTGCCTTCTCCTATCGCTTTTTAATACAAAGTAAGGCCCCGATCTTGCAAGCGTGTATGTGAATGTTATTCCCCAGAACGTTATTCCCCAGAACAGCTGCACTGAGCCCGGTGGTACACAGGACGAGTCATTTATGCGAGTTTGCAGGATCAAGCCTCTCAACACAAATCTATGTCTTTTGAGCTAATTTACCCTTTTGCCCTAAGACGCCTCTTCACTGTGCGGCTGAGGGAAAGGCCTTTAGCATTACACATTGGCTTCGGTACAAATCAGAATCCGCATGTAATGTTTCATAGTTCCTGTTTCCGTTAGAATGGGAATCCAGAGAATAGCATTTATTCCCATGTTCAAATATCCTGACTTTCACAAAGTCTCTCTGTCTTCTGATATAAATTTCTCAAAATGTGCTCTTACTTCTCTCATGCATATCATACAGTACATTAACTTTGATTGTTCTTATTTTAAGAAGTCAGTTAAACAGATTAATATATGTTTTTAAATAACAGTGATCAGGTTTTTATATTTTGCTTTTAAATTTCAGACCTTAGTAAAACTGAACCTCAGTCTTAAAAATAATGGAAGATTCTGTTAAATTTCAAATACTGTAGTCCTAAACATTTTATAATCCTATCAAATTCAGTAAGCTTAAAATATGATACTTAAAATCAATACTTTTGAGTCTGCAAAATATGTATCAAATTTATATTCTAAAACTACTGTGATTTACAACACTAACACCACAAAAAGAATTTTATGATTCGATGACTATTTTATAGCAGTATAGCCCAGATGTTAGCTTTCAGAAAGATTCTCTCTATTCATGTATCCCTGAAACATTTCATTTGGCCAAGAGACCATGCCGACTTCAAATAGAAACATGCCGCGTGCGTATATAGACGGATGTGTGTGCACATATAGCTATATATATATATATATATATATATACACAAACATATATGCACTCACACGGTGTAACAAACACAGACATACACAGAAACCGCCAATCTCCAGGCAGAGTTCTTCTCTTTGTTTTCCTCCTGTCCCCACAGTTCCAAGAATTTTCAGCAGCAAATATATTTCTTTCCATATGATAAACATAATATCAAGACAGCAAGCCACCAGTGCTTGCAAAGCTAAAAAGGATTAAATGTTTCAGTGCAAATGTACAATGATGGTACAGCTGTCAAGGTGCAGTTATAAAGAAGGAAACAAATATGATTAAGTACTGTTATAATATTCTCTAGGATCTATATTAGCTTGGAGTACTTTGCACTGGCACTTCAAAAGGAAATCTGCAGACATTTGTCTCTGTACAATACACTGGTCTTCATTAAACATTCTTAACAGTGAACATGGCCAGAAAATTACCCATTGTAAATTGGCCAAAAAAAAAAGGGGGGGGGGGGGGCAAAAACAAGAGGAGAGGATGGTTAACATATTAATTTTTCCATTACAGCTGCACTAAGCTTTAGAATAATAATAAGATGAAGAATGAGAATGAAGACCTTTGCACAATACTTTTTATAAAATGTTCCTTTTGGGAAATGTGCACTTGAATGCAGATTCCTCCTGCCTCCCGAAGCGCTTCAGTGGCAGCTCACATCGGGAGAGCAGAGAAGGGCAGCTGGGGAGCTGTGCGCCCTGGCGCACTGATTGTTGCTTGGACAGTTAAAAAGTAGTATCAAATACTTTTTCTGGGTTATCTTCTTCCAATTCCTCTTCACTTTGCAGAGGTTTATGATTTGATTTTCCACTGTCAGATGCCAGGGAAGAGGGGGCAGAACTGTGGTCTCCATCTTCGCTGATTTTCCCTTTCATGGCTTCCTGTACGAACTCCAGAATTTCCAAAGGCAGTCTTTTGAATTTGTCTTGATATTCCTGATCAAGTTCCACCTGCAACTACAACAAAAGAGACAAGCCGTCTTCAGGTGTATCTAATGTGACTAGTGCTACAGTATGGGGAACACGCCACATGAGGCGGGGGGTAATTAATAACGCATTTTTGCATGACTTACGAATATATTTCTTTTTCATATTAGAGCCACACACCCAATACGCCTATTGATTTCCATGCGGTCATTGCAAAGCTGAAGGAATGTGCGGCCATTTGTGCATAAGGCTGGTTTTGGTTACCATCCTTGGGTACCCAAATCCTTAAAATATGCATGGATTTAGCTGTATTGGTGTCCATACTCCCACTGGCTTTCACAAGACCCGATTCAAGTGCAATATGGATCACAGACAGGCCTTTGAAGGAGCAAGGCCTTAGTTAAGCTTCGGGGAGCTAATCACACATTAATCACACCACAAACATTGCTCTGAGAACAATATAATAACTTTTGCCAGATTTCTTGGGTTGGAGAAACCATTAGGAAAAAGTCAGTTGTCAAAGGCAGTCAAAGAGGGAGGGGAAAAAAAGTTATATTACATTTCTTAGGGCTAGATCATGGAAAGTTACATTATCTGATTAATGCAGTATGTGTCTTGGACATTACTGGGGAAAAAGTGTCATATCATCAACAGGATGCAAAAGGCATGCAGAAAGAAATCTGGCTATCAGTCTTCAGGAAGCTGTGGGCCCTTTCCCAGTATTTATTTGTATAGCCTTTGTTTTTAGTGCCCATATTAGGATCTGCACAATCCATTATTTAAAAAACATTAATGTGAATGAAGGTTTTGACTGAAGACAAAGCCCATTTTTTATCATGACCAATATGAGCACAGCAGGAAGCAAAAGCGGTGAGTTCCAAAGCCAAACCCACTCCATCCATCCATCCATCCACCCACTCACCTTCTTAAAAAGAGGGAGTCAGGTTCTGCTAACTGTAGCTGCAGCAGTTTCACTATAGTTTCCTAGGCAATTGTGTTTTGAGCTATATTTTTTCCAGGAGATATAAAGGTGCTATGAATTCTGATCCTCCAGCTCTACGCTTGAGTCTATCCTATCTAGTTACAAGTCTCCTTCACCCTGTTGCAATGGCTCTCAACAGGTGATACAAGTTTTCACTCGAACATTAGGACCTATACTACTCTTAACATCCTTGGTCTGTCCACAGCATGTGACTGTACCACTACCCCTCCCTCTGAGCCCTTCCAATCCCATTCCCCGTGCTTCTGTCCTGGTTTTCATCCAGCATCTCTGATTTTATTTTTGTGAGGCCTCTTCTCCTTTCTCCTGATGTGCAAATCAACGTCCTTAGCTCACCTGGTCTAGTTCTACATTCCTTAATTAGACAAATTTTGCAGCTTTTCTTCCTCAGGATCTATGATCTGGCTTTTTCCTTTTGGTTCTCCTGCTAAAGCTCCTTTCCTGCCTTGTTTCTGGCAATTTTCCTGCTGTTCTGGCCTCAGTTTCCCACCTCGGTGTGACAGTGCTGACAAACACCACGTCTGAGGCACAAATGGTTGCATTAAATACACCCTGCCTCTGAAATATATATTTGTATCAACTGTTAGACAATCACTACCATAACACCCTTCTTTCATGCAGTATCCTTCTTTTTTTCCTGAACTTCCTTTGTTTTCTGGCTTTATGTCTAGATACAAATTTTTTAAGGGATCCTCCTCTTGTCTCCATTTTGAGAACACTTCTGAGAGGACATGTATGATCAGAGGAACAGTGCCATAGTGTGGCTGACAGGAAAACCCCACAAAGGATCACAGAATCACAGAATGGTCAGGGTTGGAAGGGACCTCTGGAGATCATCTAGTCCAACCCCCCCTGCCAGAGCAGGGTCACCTACAAGAGGTTGCACAGGACAGCGTCCAGGCGGGTTTTGAATGTCTCCAGAGTGGGAGACTCCACAACCTCTCTGGGCAGCCTGTTCCAGTGCTCCACTACCCTCAAAGTAAAGAAGTTCCTCCTCATGTTAAGATGGAACTTCCTATGTTCAAGCTTGTGCCCGTTACCCCTCGTTCTATCACTGGGCACCACTGAAAAAAGACTGCTCCCATCCCCCTGATATCCTCCCTTTAAGTATTTATAAGCATTGATAAGATCCCCCCTCAATCTTCTTTTCTCTAGACTAAAGAGACCCAAGTCCCTCTGCCTTTCTTCATATGAGAGAGGTTCCAATCCCCTAATCATCTTCGTAGCCCTTTGCTGGACCCTCTCCAGCAGATCCCTGTCTTTCTTGAACTGGGGAGCCCAGAACTGGACGCAGTACTTCAGATGCGGCCTCACCAGGGCATAGTAGAGGGGGAAGATGACCTCCCTCAACCTGCTGGCCACACTCTTCTTGATGCACCCCAGGATGCCATTCGCCTTCTTGGCCGCCAGGGCACATTGCTGGCTCATGGTCATCCTGTTGTCCACCAGGACTCCCAGGTCCCTTTCCACAGAGCTGCTCTCCAGGAGGTCAGCCCCCAACCTGTACTGACGCATGGGTTTATTCCTCCCCAGATGCAGTACCCTACACTTACCCTTGTTGAACTTGATCCTGATCATCCCTCATTGCCCAGCCCACCACTGGGGCCCTGCAGCCCCAGGACTCCATGCCTGCTGCCCAGTGAGCTTCCCAACCACCGAGACCCTACATCTGCACTGGTCTCTACTTCAGAGTGATGGCAGCATGGCACTCACCTAAGTCGTATGGCAAAGCCAAAGATTATGTTTGAGGCAAAAGGTCTACCATCATGGTGCATTCATGCCTTTGATTACTGTTTACTACTAAATACCCCCGCACTTCTTAAAATGCGAGGGAGGGGAAGACGAGGCCTTCTGTTTATTTATGACAATTACTCCAAGATGCTATCACAGTCAGAGGGAGATTTATGCCACAGATTGGATAAAAAATTCCTTGGGTTAATCTGAAAGAGCAGCAATGGCAGAGGCACGGCATGCCAGTGGGCTCTGAGCACGCTGTGCACCAATGCACACCAAGCGCCACCGGCTTTTCCTATTCTGGAGCATTTGCAACCAGGCTCTGGGCTGCCGAAACAGATCCGCAGCAGTGTCTGAGCATCCCACAAAGTCAGTTAAAGTTCCTGCGGGGACAGGCCGCTCTGTATACAATATTTTTTATAATTCTAGGAATTGTGGGAAAGGCTCCAGAACACTGGAAGACAAAACTTTAAAAAGGACATGAATTTCTTTATACCAGAGTGTCTGAGCCAGAGATGGGCTGCCACATTTCCCCGCCTCATTGTCATACATGGAATTACTGAATTCGTAAATTTTGGGCACCTCAGGTATAGAAGGAGGTATGTGAAATCAAAAGTCAGAGAAAGTCTCCTGGCTCTCCTTCAGAACCTTGATTTGCTTAATTAGGTTTAAAAGCAATAGAAATATTTGAAATCCCTCAGAAACTGAACGTTATCTGAACCCAGTGCAGCCATACACATGTTGTTAGATAGCAGTTGTGTCTAGTATTCGTCTCCTAAAGCGCCTCCAGTGGATAATCCCCCCTAAGTCGAGCGTTTAATAGAAATGACATGAATCTGGAGCTGCCTCTCTCTCTTCGGCGTCTCCAGAGACAGTCTATACAGCTATCTAATCATAAGAAGGTTGAAGTTAGTTGAGAAGGAGCAGACAGTAGACAAGGAGGGTTGATTAAAACTGCAACGGTGTGTAAAAATTTGTTTTCTTTCTGATTTCAAATGTACTGTCAGTCTTCTTTGCTTGGCTTCAGACGCGCACTTCAGAGCCCATTCCCTAACCCTCAAGCTATCACACAAGACTCCAGCTCCAGAAGGGCACATGGGATGAGGCTGGGCGCAACGCAGCCATCCCACTGCCAGACCTGACCCCTCACTGAAGTCTTCCTTCAGCAAGCCTGGGGCTTGCAAACCCACAACAGTCTCACAGTGCATTGGCCATGTTTCTCCTTAAACCACTGGCCCCGGGCACAACATTGACAAACAGCTGGGGGTCAAGGTTAAAGAAAAAAGTTGCCTGCTTAAAACCAGCTGGCTCAAAAAAACCAGCTTTTTTTTCTTTTCTTTTTTTAAAGCCTCAGTATCCTTCTATTAGACAATGATAACCATATTTTCTGGCTTTACAGGGACATTACAGTTCATTTGCTAATGGAAAGCTGCCCTCCCATTAGTAGCAGTAGTCATGTATGTCTTTTATTTGGCCTGATGGCACAATGAAGTGCCATGTCAGTGTGTGTGTGTAAGTAAAAACCTCTCTGCACAACCAGCACCCCACCAGTCTCTGGCCTTGTGTGCCCTTACCGTTCAGTCTGCTGTTCCCTGGGGTTCCTTCCCATCACAAGTCCACCTACCCCAATTTCTCTGCTCTCTAGCTACTAAACAAGGTGACCTACGCTTGCTTTTAGGTTTTTGAAGCCAGACAAGGGGGGGAAAATGAGAATGACGATTAGACGGGCAGATCATTATCTGGACTGCTGTTCCCATTAACACATAACAACCTTCTTCCTTCTGTTATCTCACTATCTGCCCTCTTATAGATCCTCTGTCCTGTCTTTAACCCCCAACAAAAATGACTTATTAATGTCACCTCCATGCAGCTTTAGTATCCCACAAGGGGTTGGAAACATTATTTCCTCTTCAGGTAAATCACACTCCTGTGTACTTTACTTACAGGCAATGAGTTAATACTTTAAAACTTGGAGCCATCATTATATGTTTGCAGCGGGGTCCTCGGGGACAGGAGATGAATGTGTTAGTCACTCTTGACAGCTGTGGTCAGAAGCTCTAACTCTTGAATGTACGCTTCCCTTTATTTTTTACACAACAGTGCTAGTTAAAAACCATCAGCTGATACTCACATCAGCTTTATAAAACAGGTAAGTGTCAATATTATTATCTGCAAATGACAGAGTGACAGAAATTTAGCTTAGGTACGGATTGAAGCTCAGGAGGTGCCATCCTCAGCTGCCTCTGGCTTGAAAGGGGCTCTCCGCCACTCCGTGTATATGATCACTTATCAAACTAGACATCCACTAGCACAGGCTGGGAACAGGCAGTGAACCACTGGGCCACCGATTTATCCTGCTCAAAATAACAGTAGATACGGTGGGGCTTTGTTTGCGACTGTCCCGCCTCTGTTAGCTGTACCCCACAAGGGTTTCCACAGGGAAGCCGTGCCTGAGGTGCCCCTTTGACGGCAGCCAGCCGTTAGGCAGTGTGGGTGATTGAGGGGCTTGGGCTCGCACACCCTCGTGCCCTGGAAGAACACCGCCGTATCCATTGAACCTCGACTCCAACCACCACAGGCCCTAGCCTTAGGGACAGAAAATGAGCGGGGCTTTAAATGACTAAGCCTGTGCCTTAGTGAGCAGAGCTCTTGGCAGCCAGCCAGCTGCCCAGCTGATCGGCTCACATTCCCTCTCAATTCAAAGGGCTCTTCAGCATCCTTGGCTACAACCGCCTTCCAAAAAGGGTCATCATTCAGAGAAAGGCCTCAGCAACCCTTCCTTGGAATGTGGGAGGGGAAAATGAATATGGTCATTCAGCTTAAAGCAAGGAAAATGTACTCAGAAAAGGAACTGGATGGTATTATTAAAACTATCGATAGCATTTATACCTAACTGTTATTATTAAAACTACCAAAAAACCATACCATAACGTAGCATTAAAATAGTGCCCAGAGCATTAAAAAAAGTAACTGTGATCAATAAAGAATTACAGAAGCAGAAACTGTGGTTTCAGTCTATCCCGATCAAGCCTCTGTAGACTTTTGCATACTTTCAATGTGATCTAATGAACTTCTGTTTCTACGAAGAACAAAAATAAAATGATCACATGAAAAACGCAACATGCTGCCAACACAAGTTACCAGGAGGCCTGAAGTTCACAGAGTGTGTCTAGGTTAAAAAAAATTAGAAAATTAAAATAAAAAAAAAGTTGAACCCCTTAATCCTTAGTTATTCCACATTTACAGTGTTTCATATTATCTTGTCCCTGAGTTTAAGCTTCAAATACTGAACTCCTCTCCCTTCTCACTACCTGAAATACATCTCATCCCTCTCTCCTGCTGCAGAATCTTATTTTTTTTTCCAGAACTGTTTTAAGATAACTGTGGAAAAGCAAACAAGCTGCACTAATGAGGTATAAGAATCTAATAAAGAGCTACCAGAAGTTTCAGGCATAGAGTGAAGTTAAGAAAAGTTTTGCAGTAGCTCAAGCCATGGGAAGTAGGCATCTGCATAAACATAAACCGCAACTGCATCTAGGACCTCAGGTGTCAGGAGCATTAGAAACAACCGGCGGATTAAAATGTAACCCTGTCACACACATAGTGAGTTTGGGAATGCCTGTGGGCTCGTGATGTTACCAGCATTTCGTGAAAGTCCACTGCATCTACCCTACAGCCAGCCTCCACGGCCTGAAGACAAGAGGCGGATACAGAGCTGGCTGATAGGCAGCACCACTTGCATCTGACCTCCTCCCCCTCACTTTGGCAGCCCAAGGGAAAGGGAAATTGTGGGGGAAACCATGTCCAACCCATCTCCCTTCCTGCCACAGCAACACCTTTGAAGCTGTTAATGCAAACACTGCTGCTCCTTCCCATTGTACCTTAAAAGTGGCATTTCGGAAGTTAGTAATGAAAGTGTTTTTCAAACAATTTTCCCCTCTCTTCCTTCCCCATACAGCTTGAGACACCGCATGCTTGATCCACACAGCGGTGTGACCTCAGAGCACCATCCTCCTCATTTAAGATCCCATGCCAGAGGAATCTGATGCAAAACCAACCCACTTCCACATGAACTGGGATTCATTCCAGCTCACGTGCTTTTTTAAAATATATTTTCAGCTCAAAAATAATGGAATGGTCACTACCTATAATGCATCTAAAGAATTAATCTTCAAGCAAAAATGTTTTGATAAAGTTATGTATGGAATACAACTGGTTACACATCTTGGTGAAAAAAAACCCATCAAAATGCAATTTTCTTGAATCAAAAACACTCATTACTGCCATATTTGTTTTGATAAGGTCCTCCACTGCAAAAATTTGATATGATTCGAACTTTTTTAAGTCTCAGAATTTCTATTCCACTTGCATTTTTTTTCTGTAAAACCAGTTTCTTCAGTTTTGTGTTTCTTTTATCCCTCCTTTAAAATCTATCTCATTTTCTGTTATTCATAAATACTTTGTTTTCCTGATCACACTCATTTTTGCTCTGAATGATGCAGTGAATTATGAATTAAATCCTGGCTCAACAATCCAGGTAAAAATGCACTCTGAGGACTAAACAGTTTGGTATATCCAACAATGCCTGACATTTCCAACAGCAAACTTTATTCTCAAGTTTTTAAAAAGATTTTAATAATATTTGAGTCCTGAATCCAAATGTGAAAAATTTGTAAATTGGGCTATTTCCTCTTGAGGCAGAGGGCAGCAAAATATCAAAATAATGACTTTTTTTTGGTATTTGGTTATTGCATTTATTCACCAGTTTTTTAGTTTGTACCCATAATTACTGTGGCGCTACCCACATGCAGTATAATATCTAATTCCACAAAAATAGTACCTGTTCTTTTTGTTTTACTGATGAGAAACTCAACTGCATTCATTTCTTCTGTGCAATTTCAACAGAATGCATTTTGACAAGAGGCAATAACTGGTTACTACACTATTCATAACAAAAGGGGGGCCTCAACCTCTACAGAGTATTTCTGTTTAGCAAAGCTCCCATTTTCCTTTTCACGTGTCATTGGAATGTGTTTATTTTCTTAACACCAGTGACACTGATCTTTTCACTGGTCAGTGAAAGCATACTGCAACAGAAATACTGGTCTGAGATTGTGGCCCCTTTCTCACTCGGCCCCTGTTTCTCTAAATCTGCTAAAGGTCCAAATACTGATTTTTCTTCCTGCAAGTGTTTGACCCATGTGCCTAAAGATAATTTTGAATTTGGGGGCTTTTAAGACTGCATCAGAGAACAAATATGCATAATGTCAGCGACCTCAATTTAGCTTCCAAAATAGCACGTAGAGGACTCCCAGATTAAGGGTACAGAGAGCAAGCAAGCTGCTGTTCTGCTGCTTTTCATTTTCAGAGCTTACTTAATTAGAAAGTCATTCTGGAGGGATACAGCATTAAAAGACATATGAGTAGCAAGAATTGTTAAAAGCAGATGGAGGCTTAATAACAGGGAGAGTGAAATTGAGGAACAGAGCTCAGGGATCAAGTGATTTATAGGCAGCAATTTTTGTTTAATTGGAAACAGAAGGACTTTCTCATTAAGGACCATGTTATTCCCTCCACTAAGCAGATT
>NW_009648550.1:5937632-5966694 GCF_000708025.1 Charadrius vociferus | reverse complement strand
CTGCTGGGAAGGCAAAGAAGTAAGCACTGCTTAGTTGTCCTCGCGCCTCATGGCCACAGTCCTTCTGCAGCACTCAGCGTGCTGTGGGGGGCTGCAGAAGACAGCGACTTGAGGTGAGGACGATGGGTCTGAGGCGAACCCAGGACTCCTCTGCTGCACCTTTCCAAAAGCAATATACCCACCTCCGCCATGTGGAAGCATGGCCCAAAGAAAGCAGCTGGGAAATGCTGTTTCTTGGGAAGCTGTTTATGCAGGCCTGGGAAAGGAGTTAACATCTCTACATGTGCAGAGAGGACCTAAATGCTCTCTTTTCCTTTTTCTCCCAGTGACTGCAAGCAAGTGCAAAAATGAACGTGCCACCACGTTAATATTCGGGTTTAACATAGCTACTCCTAGAGAATATAAGTTAAGCGTGAAATTAAACTGTTCAGGTAGCTGAGTTTTTTATCTCATACGACACTGGAGTGTGGAATCATTAAGGAAACCTAAGGGCACTCAGTATCAGAGATGGCGCAGGGAACAGCATTGCACTAGGTAAACGACAGCCAGTGTGGGAAATCTCTTTACACTGACTCCCATTAATGATTCCTGTCCTCAGACAACGACATCTCGGTCTCGGTGCATGCCCATCACTGCATTTTCAAATAATAGTTACTTTTCAGACCATGACAGGCATGAGAGACACCAAGTCCAGGACTTGCTCTCTGCCAGTCCCACCCCACACCTTTTTTCTCCCAGATGAAGCTCCCCTAGTCCTTCACACAAGATCTAACACACCAAGCCGATATTCTGACCCTGCAAGGTCTCCATGCTGTTCTTGAGATCAGGGGTGCTTGCGCAGGAGGTGCTGCATTTTTGACTGCTCCACTTCTGTCACCCCTGCCTTCCTATGTCAACAGGTTGCACAGTCCACATGCTGTCCTTCAGAAATTGCCCCAAAACGAGCTTTAAAAAAATCACTGTAACACCTGAAACACGTCACAAGCCAAGGTGTCTACAAACTGAATACTGAGTCATCTTCTCTTATTCATCTACTCCCCCTTTGACTTCCCCTGTTATCTTCCATGTTTCAGCTTTTTGTCTCTTCCTATTAAAGCAAAGGTGATCTGCTATGCCTCCCTAATGTACAAGTCCCCGTATAAATGAGTCCTTTAATATCTGCTGTCTCAAGGCATTAGACTGTAACCTTAGGGCCTTCATCAATCTGTCTCTCCACCTTTATTAACTGCAACCTCAATTAAACCAATGGGACTGTGAAGAAACCTGGGACCTGGGCTCCTAGATTGTAACGCTTGTAAAGAAACTTGTGTCTTCTTTGTGTGTAGTAAACCAACATCTCTTCTAAGAGCTAATTAAAAAATAAATGAGTGATGAGATGCCCATCAGTGCTGCCCAGGTTATATATATATATTGTATATATGACTGTACTGTACCCCCTGCTGAAAACTTTTGAGTTAGAGAAGCTCCTTACAGCAAAAGCCTAAACTAGTAATCTTTTCGTACTGGCAGTTGTATTATTAGTAGTAATTTCAGACCTCTTGCATTTTCATTAAAGAGATAGCTTGTACTGAATCCTGTGGGAGGATTTTCTTCACAATAACTTTTGTTTTCTGTTTCTTCATCAGTACAGCAGTTTATTCTCATGCAAAGCCCTGCTCTGTGCCTTGTAAGCTGTATACTTGGAATCACTCTTCTTTCTGATGACTATTTTGTGTAATTGTTTCCTTTTGTGGATAAAATGCTTTCTTAAGCTGTCAACTGTTTTTCTGATGACTCTATAAATACGTGACCTATGCATCTCATGATGCATATGAATAAAGATAATTTGAGCTGGCATGAATGGGAAAAAATCCACTTTCCATGAGCATGTATATATTTTTCATTATCACTGGAATAAGTTAACTTCACTGTAAGCAAAAGATAATCTGCTCAGTTTCAATGCAATAAATCCAGAGAAACTCCACTGAAGTCTCATCTATCATCAGATACTGTCCTCAGTTTATTGGGGTGGATCCAGGATAAATAACTCTAGTGACATAGCTCAAATCGAGCTTCTTAATTGGTCCTTTTACAAAGTGCTGTCCATATTTTGGATACTGTCTTCAAAACAAACAACTAAAAAAATCAGTGCACCTTCTAATGAGTGATTTTTTCCACTTCCACGATGCCTCCAAGGCACCCTGGAAACAGGCAGCTGACTGTCCAACAGCACAGGCCTTGGAAGAGTAGCAGTATTGTAACTCTCAGCTCAAGAGGTCATAACAGTCCCTTGGAAACTCCTTTTAAGTGACATCTTGAGGTTTTAACAGCAACAATATATTCCAGAAATATTTCAAATCCCGGGTGGACCAGAGAACGCGGGACTCTCAGAGCTGCACAGCACCATGGCAGCTGAGCAGGATGTCTCCAGGGGGCCCTGGAATCCGTGGGGTCACTTTATGTATAATGTGTTTTGCCTAAATGTGGTGCTGTCCCACAGAATGAGAGATTCTGGCTATTTTTGAAAAAGGAGAGAGACAAGAAACAAAAGCTTCAGGTGCTTAAGGCCTCCTGTGTGAGGGCTCAGGAGCTGATGAAATACAGATCTGAGAAAAATGTAGAACTCACACCACAGCTTTTGGATCCTTGCCTAAACTGAACTCTGAATACGATTTAACGAAGTGTTTTTCAGTCCCTCACATCCACCTTGCTAATAGACAATTATAGTGTCGCTTGTGTCTGACTCTTGGCAGGACATCTCTTAACAGGTCCCATCAGTATCACAGAAAATTCCCTCCAAGCACAGAGATTTCTTCTCAAACATGACAATGAAAAGGAAATAAATAATCTATTTCCCTGTCTCTCTATAGTGGCATCACTGTGCTACTCAATGGAAAAGGAACAGAGTCATCCTATGATTAAGTCTGGCACCTCCTTTCACTGTGATATCCCACTCTGCCCTTCCTACTCAGCCCAGACTCTCAAGCCTGTTTCGAGTAATAAGAGCTCCTAACATACACTTGAGGTCTGTGTATCTTGAGACGGCATGTTTCTTAAGGTACATGCTCACTATAATTTCCATGTCATTGATAATTGTCAGGGAACTGCATGGAGGTTTAGAAGGAAGGCATCAGCAGTCCAAAAAATAATCACACTGATAAAGCCTTATGCTCCACTTTGAAGTTTACCTTGCACTGACTATACCTCTTCACATCAGAAAGCCTCTGCAGGACGGAGCTTCCTTCAAAAGTCTGCTCAGAAAATTACTGAGCAGTCAGTTCTTCTGTTAATATCCTGTTAAAAATGAATGTTTTCAGACTAGAAAGCAAGCACTCTCTGAATGAAGATCAAAGCCTTAGAAGTTTCTTTGAAAATCTTTTCAAGTGGTTGCGGTTCTGTAATCCCTTGTAACAACCAAGGCTATTCCAAAATATTTCCTAACTCATTAACAACATGAATCTGGCGTCCTCTCTACTATTAGCAGAGACGAGACAATTTAGGAACCAACCCATTATTTTCTAACATAACAAGCTAATGAAAAAAATCTATTCAGAACCTGGCAGAAGTTTAACAGCACAGACAGAGCTACTGTCCCTCATTTTCCATCTTCCAGAAATGATAGTTCAGTATTTTGGCCTTTGTACTTCCAAGTGTCAGGAAAGTTTTGAGGCTGAGTTTAACAATGACAAAAAGTTGGGACTTGATTCAAATGTATATATTGATGTGCATTATTATATAATGAACATCAAACGGAGATTTATCATTGCTACTAGGAATACAGAATTTGATAATGTTTACGGTTGCTCTGTGTTTATATATTACTATTATCATCACATCTATTTCCACCATTATTTCATCCATATATCTACCACTTTTTGTTGTTTCATGCTGTATTACACAACACACTTTTTCTAAATTTTTGACTTGAGAAGCAAAATTAGTGTGGAATTTTAACTGCAACTCTTAACAACTTTATAGCTTAATGTAAGAACGGCACTGCCCAGAGGTTCAATCTAATTAAAAATAGCCTGAAGGGTTTTACTTCCTGATACTACAATGAACTTAAAAGGAAAAAACCCTCCTCTTCTTGTCTGTACTGCTATTACTGGATTAAGAAGTACTATGCAATGGGAGGTTAATGGAGCCATCCTCATGATTAAGTTCAAGGGATTAATATTTCAGTTCAGTTGTTTTTTATTTCAACATTTTTTCCAAAGGTCACATTAACACTGACTACTGCAAACTCAGGCAACTTTCTAATTACCCATCGAGTTTAAATGAACCATGCAGAAAACTTTACTTCAATGATACCCAGCAAGCATCCCCAATGCAAAAATTGACATATAAGGTAACTTCATAAAGCTAGATAAACAAGACAAAGCCCGTCCCACTGCTGCACAGAGTAGCTTGAACTCCTGCCTGTTAAAGGGCATACCCAAAGTTCACTTAAGTCTACAAGAAGACCGTGATTGACTTTGATGGGTTTTGAATCTACAGTACCAGCAATCATGTAAGTACAGGCACAAACCAACCACGTCAAAGGAAGGGACCACTGGTACAAAATGGCATGAAGTGCATACTCCTTCCCCAACAGAGATCTGAAGGCAATCTGATTCATGAAGAAGTGCAAAAGCCGTGTTTCAGAGGTTGAGGATTTTCAACTGTCTTGTTTAGCAGTTTAAGGAAACTGCAAAGCATGAAAGAGACTAGGAAACAGGACCAGGTTGCTGTTTAAAACCCAAGCCTGCTTCAACAGACAGGCAAGATAATGAATTCCCACTGAGAATGTCAGATACCATTCTTGCGTCCAGACCTGGCCACCTTTCTCTCTCTTTGCATACAACTTGATGCGGGTTTCTGTTGAGCACCTGAGCTCTGTGAAGAAGGGAAACCTCCGAAGGCATTTTGCTCTCTTAATGTTTAGTATGGGTGAAAGACTACCACCCTGAGTATGCTGCAGCCCAACCAGCCAGCACAGATCCTGAGGTCAGCTCTTCTCAGGTGCGGTGGAATACGTTCAGTGCGCTACAGTGGCAGAAAATAGGTGTGTGATACTGCTTGCATGTTTAAGTCTGCGTGATGGTATGCTTTTCATCTTGCTGTGCAGTTGGACATCTTAAAGTCCTCCTGAACAGATCTCTTAATGCTATTTCCAATATCACAGTTGGGTTTTGTGGTCAGACCTTCCTGTTGCTAGGAAAAGGGATATGCACATTCCCTAGAAGCCAGCAGAGACAGGAAAATAAGAGATACTACAACTTACAACCACTTCAGTTCCTTTGGTACCTCCCTTCCCCACTGGGCCACAGCACATGGAGGTCACACTGGGGTCTCATCTAGATCTCAAGCCTACTACGGGAAGAGTGAGCTTTGGTACTGACATCAGTGTGTGCTAGATTTGGTCCCTGGCTTCTCTCCTTCTGAAGTTAAAACAGTTCATCCAAGTTTAGTTCACCAGAGGGTCAAGCCTGAACTGAGATGAATCTCACGGAACTTCACTAAGTCCTTTGCTTTATTTTCCACTGAGAGGCATGCCACCAAAATGTATAACATGATCTCCTTAGAGCTCTGATTTGTTTTTAATTTGATTCCATCTACATGGATCACTATTGTTAGCTTCTATCTTGCAAAAGTTTTGTTCCATGCAAAACCTTATTTAAGAAAAAAAAAAATTGGCAGTAGAACAAAACCTCTTTCCATTATAAGAACTTATCTGTTTAATGCTCTATCAGTGTTTTATTATTACTTCAGTGCTTGACATGTTCCAAAAGCATGAAAAAGTTCTTGAGAGGTCTTACAACTTCACAGTGTAGTCTCTGATGCCAATTCTGATCACAATCTAGTTGAAGATAAGTTTAATGAACACTAGAAAAATAAAGGTCTTTTGTAAGCGATCAAGTTATTTAAGGAAGCAAAATAATGCTTTAAAAACATTGGTCATTTGGTTTAAAGCTCTCTTTAAAATATGTGTAGAGTACACATTTTTGTTGCGGAAAACAGAAATTTATCTTGAATTTTGGGAATATTCCAAATGATGGTAGACAAGTATTGGAAATTAATAACTTGCAAAATACCTTTTAGAATAATGACTATAAAATGTCATCTTTTCCCCATCTTGTGGAAATGTATTTAGAACTATAGAAATACAGACAAGCATTAGATTTAGTGATGGTGAGTGAATAATTAAATCATCTGCTACTCTATATAACAGTAAAAAGATTATTCTGAGTTAGTTACAGAAGTTATTCCTAAAAATTTCTTATCACTTATGTTATTTAAACTTTCTTACATATCAATTAGTTTGAAATAATAAGTCTTTAGGCTATCCATTAATTGCAGCACTGTAGACACGATCTGTATTTAAAATTATGCAATGAAAATTAAGCCGAAGCACCAAGCTGTCTTGGCTAACAGAAAAGGTTTCCTCAGCCCTTCGGATAAAGAAGGAGAGAAAATGGGGGCACTGAATTCACAGGAGAACTCTTTCTCAGTTTACTGTTCTCTCTCATCACATGCTAACACAGACTACCGAAGCCACAAGCTGTTATCCACGTGTTTAATTTGCAGTGTTGCATTTTCAGTGCATTCATTTTCTGATCGCACAGTATGCCTGTTTTCAAACAAAAAAGAAAAGAACTCCAGTGATTAATGCAAAGAAGGACAGCAACATATATAACCGGAAGAATAGCCGATTAAGAGGATTCTGCAACGGGATCATTTACAAACGCAAGGTAAATGGGGATGGGAAATTTAAATAGTTTAGTTACTCTTTTAGAAGTGAGAGGGAGGCTGGTTGCAGAGGAACATCTGGTCTATGCAGCAGGAGAAGACACCATTTTTAGTTTCTCTCTCTCCTGCTGTTATGGCTCTAGGCTCTCAAAGAAGGCTTCAACCCACTCTTGAATCTTGCTGTCTTTGCAGAACAGATCTTAGGACAATGGAATTTCTCTTGTCTGGTCATATTTTGCTTCACTGATACACTGAAACTACAATTTGGCATTAGTACCATTATAGCTGGTTCATGCTGGCATCTGTCAGAGGCGCACAGCATGGACTGCCACATCAGTCACAGCTGCTGACTGCAGCCGCTGTCCTCAGTGGCAGCAATGATGGGAAGTGGGATTATTTTAGAAGTGCAGCTATTAATTGATAGGTGTTTTTTCCCCAAATCCTCTGTGCCTGCAGCATGAACGAGGAGTCAAAGATAACATTCAGATGATTCAAACAGATCTTGAGAATGGTGTCTTCCTGCCATAGAATTTGGAAAAAAAAGCAGCTGAAATATTCTGTGTTGAAAAGTGTGCCTGAAGGAGGTAATCGTACCCAAGTGTGATGCTTCTTTAAAGTCAGACAAGCTGCAGCAGCTCGCTGTCAGTCTTCTCTGCGTGCTACACCAGCAATTACAGAGCTGTCCCACCTTACTGTCTCCTGTATCCTATGCTTAATTGTACTTTTAAATAAGAAAAGGCAGAGCATTGGGCAGTCAACTTTCTGGGTGTAATACAGCTCTTTTATCCTCAGACAATAGCGGTTTACATTTCTGTGTGCAAAAAAAGATACCCCCTTTAACATTCAGCCTAGCCACTGTGAGATTTCCTAATGTCAGTCAGTATCCTGCCCTCGCTTTATGACTCTCTTAAGACACTAATATTATATGCATGTTTACTAAAAAGTTCTCTTACTAATGCTCATAAATGGTTACAGGAGGGAAACAAGGGTGAATACTGAGTCAATCCTCTTATGACATGTCTGTGTGTTTGTGGATGCATATACTCGCAAAAGAGGGGCAAAAAAGGGAAGGCATCTGATTATTTTTAAGTAAATCAAAATAATGTCTTCACTGGCATAAACAGATTTTGTATAAAACCTCATGTTACTGAAATATTCATACAAAAGACACAGTTTGTTGAGAAGGGACAGGTACAAAAAGGGTCTTTGGTGAGATATTTATCAAAGATCTTTAATTTTTTTTCTGATCTCCAGCATATTGTAAGAGAAGGACCTGCTGAAAGTCTCTGGGTAATGACAGAATTGGACATGAAAGTGGACATTGTCATGGTGGGCACCCATAACAGATGATCACACTAGGAATATCGGGTGGTGAGGCTTACTTATTTGCACAGAAAACTTTTCAAAAAGGAATCCAGCAGGGCACAGAATACTTCAACATTCATATTTACAGAATGGACTCTCTACTGGTGACTGGGTGGGAAAACAGACACCTATTTCACATAAAAGATCTGGACCTGTGAGCAGGCGTATTGCTTTTTCATACTGTATCAATTCCTGCAGCAGTCAATAGAGAGGATCTTGGCCTATGTAAAATTCTCAAACGTGATTTATATCACTGAACTAAATCTGCTTATGAGGGAGTCTCAATCATTAAAGGGCAGCTGATATTACAAGAAATTAACCCCAGTCTCAAAAAAAACCCCCAACCTTAAAAAGTAAAAGTGCTAAGTAATAATTTAAAAAATTGAATTAATTTTCAACCAATTAGTATTTTCAAGTGGGAGCTGCAGTAGTATCTGTCTGAATACAAATGGGAATGAAGGGTACTCCAGACCAAGAGAAGACGTTAACACTGACATGGAATTGGGGAGAAGTTACTGCAGAATTTATTCCATTATGCCATGGAGAGCGTGAGCCCCTGCTCAGAATTTCAATGATTCCCCGAGAAAAAGACTGACAGTGAGTTACTGTTCCCAGGAGCTTCTACAATTTCCATGCTACTTGGCATTACAGGCTCGTACATCTATCACACCTTAACTTCAGCAGCATCCAAGCTGTGTGTTATGAGGTGTATTACTAAAAGAACAGGGAAGGATATAATTGCCACCAAGGCCATCGATCCTGTCAGGAATACTGATTCCTGAAACCTGATCTCTACTTTGAAAGCTAAACCTGAAGAATTTTCAGCAGAAAGGAGCATTTTAAGAGTGGAAATATTACACTGAGATCTCACTGACCTATGTAACACCCTGCAGAATAAAACTCTGATCCAACAGGTACTTTTAAATATACTAATATAAATAATCTCAAGAAGGACCACAGATAAGCTATTCTATATACTAATAGTTTCTAGAAATGCTAACCTCAGTATCAGCAGTGTATGAAATAATTTCTTCTATGAGCTCCACGCCATATGTTTTATGCAGGCATTAACACTTTGTGAAAATAAAGCTGTCAGAAAGTGAGCTACCACATGCAATATCATTCCCACAGGCCATACAGTAATTAAACACGGAGGCTGACATTGCACCATGCAGAATTCTGGTGGTGTATAACAGCTATTAAAAGACTTACAAAAAGCCAGGTTTAGAAAAAAATGCCAGCTTGATTCTAGACAAAACCTACATATGGCTGAAGCCCTACTGAAAAACTCTCTCATGCACTTAAGTGTTCATTTGAAACACAGCTTAAAGGATGAGGAAAGTGTAGCCGTAGATTTTAGGTCTAACTTTTTAGAGTTCTCATGAGCCATCCCTACCTGGCCAAAATCTCCTAGTGGAAAAGTCATTTTGCGTGGAATAAAAAGTGCTGCATGTTCAGACCAGACTTGTAAGTCTACACTCTCTTTTTCAGTCTCAAAAATTTTATCTTAGGTTTCTGCTGTTGACAAATGTAACTGTTAACTAAATAGAAGTTCCTCCTATAGATGATAACATTTAGTCACTACTGGATTCAGAGAGTTCCTGAATGAAGTTGTAAATTTAGGTCATTTCTCTAGATTTCTGCACAGCTCTTATAATGACTTAGAAGGATTATATGCCTCTCCTGCATAGACATATTCTCTAAGGTCATAAGTTTTGGTCAGCCCAAAGCCAGTGGTTTCCTACATGGGAACGAGAGCTGAGATTCTCTTTTATGGCCTGCAGGAAAATTTGACTCTTTCCTTCTGTGCAGCCTGCCCTCCTCCTGTCCAGGTACTTCCAAAGGTACATTCAAAATGCCTTGCCCTGTGGATGCAGCAGTGACAGCTTAGGGCAGAAAGGGGAAAAAATTCTCCTCCCATCATTCCTATGTTTGCTTTGGAGAGAGGTGAGCCTAGGGGTGATGGATTTCTTCACCCCAGTTTGGAGCTCCCTGCATACTCGGTGCTAATCCGTTTTGTTACCCAATCTTCCTGCACAGGTGGGGTACACTGAATGGTAACTCCACCATGCATAGCTTCCCAATACTATTCCCTTTACACAGTCGATGAGGCCAAAGTCCTGAGAGCAGGACAAAGCAAAGCAAAGAATAACTCCCATGGTGTCATAAGTGGTTACATGACGCCACAGGAGATTCTTCTCTGAGGTCTCATTTCTTTCTAACTGTGCAGTAGCAATTGGATTTGCCCAGGTCCCCACCATCCTCCCAAGATATCCTAATTTGACTCAGGCAGGTGATATGGGGTTAGCGTCATATTGTTTAAAATCTAAGTGATGTATGACAAGAACAGAGTTAAAACAAGTACTTCTGGTTTTTTAAGTGTTCACAGAGTTGTTTCAAGGCAGCTCAGCTCTATTCCTATCCTCCTGCTTTTCAGAAAAGGAAGACAGAACATCCCTCAGGAAGAGAAATCAATATTCTCGTGACACTTAAACACAAACAACAAAGAAATCCCAGTTCCCTAGTGAGCAATTGCCAGTTTAATTTTGCCATCTTCAGTAAGTCACTCTTTTGAATATTGTCAAGGTGCCAACATCTTCATTATGGGCTCTACTTTCTTTTGTCACAGCTACTTTGCTCAGGAAACATACACTTTTAGTTGCCTTGCCCATGTCCAAGAGGAAAACAACATTCATGAAATCAAGACCCCACCTAGCAATTTTAATCTCTAACCTTACCACAATGAGAGAACTAAACAATATTTAGAATTGTGTTATTTTTAACAAATGTTTGAAAAAATTATCACTTATTTTGCAACAATAAGAACATTAAAATAAACCATAAGCATGTAATGACATGTATAGATACATGAAGAATACGTTGGTGTCCAGGTGGGCAGAGACAGGTGATTCACAGCAAAAAAGCCTGACAAATTATAGTCACATTTTATAAATCAGTCAAACTTACTTCGCATTTGCCGTTCAGCAAAGTATAGAAGTCAATCTGTACTGTGCAAGGCACAGATCAAACATACAGAGTTGGCTCCTGCTTTCTTGGCGGTGCATGTCCATAGACGTATACATGATAAGTATTTTAAAAATAAACAAACAAACCCTAGGCAGGCTGACAAAACAACCCGGGGGGAAAGCACAAGGAGGAACCACCACACTGATGCTGGCCAGAGAGCAGAACAGTGCCCACAGCAAACGTACGCCTTCACCACTCCCGAAGGTGCATCACTGCTAACACTGGTACCAGCACCACACAGGCTGGAAGAAGAGTAGTCCCCAAAACCGAGCCTCGGTTGCCGTTAGGAAGGACTGTGAATTACAGAACAACTGTTAAGACCTTGTGCGGGATAGTGAAAAGCCACAGAAGGATGTTCTGTAGCAAGGAGGAGCTGCAGCTCTCTTGAGAAGGCTCCTTTTACTCCTGCGCATGTGTGTGAGTTGAGCCCAGGGACCCTGAAAAGCAAACACTGCCTGCCTGGCAATTAACCAAAATCCTCTGCATCCAGGGAACCGCAGCAGAAAGGCAGAATTTGTTACCAAATACAGTCCTCACTGAGAAGCCATGGTGATTCTCTCTTCAAAGACAAGCAAAGCATATCAAAGCATTCCAAGAGAAAGTAGTAGAAGGTGAAATATTAAATAAAAATACAAAGCAAGCAGGATTCACCCATTCAGTGACAAAGGTGTGCGGCTTGTTGCTACCCCCTTGACAGTGAAAGCTCAAGTCCTCCTGGTGTGACTGTCTTTACAGGAGGTTTCAGGAAGTTTGCTTATACATAATCATGTCTCCTGATAGCTGAGATAGATACCCCTGAAATAATACTTCATTCTATCAGCATGTTCTAATCATCAGCCCTTCCATAAAGCAATGAAAAAAACTCTTTTAATCTACTTTCATCTTTGTTCCATACTTTGCCAGCCTTTCCCCAGCTGTCTTGTGTTCCCTTCTTCTTCCCTGAAAAACTCACTCTCTCACGTCTAAATCTTCCCCCTTAGGCTTCACTAATCCTGTTTTACTGATTCACATTCATAAATTGTTTCTCTTTGTCCCCCAATTTTTCCTCCTGCTCTGATGCCCTGGTTAATCCTTTCTTTATCCCATACTCTGGTGTCCCAGATGTCAAATCCTTCATTTATCTGCTTGGTAAGCTTAGTCTTCAGAGGTACCCAGAATTCCTACCTTCAACACCTTTCCCCATCTCATACCTCTACATTCAGGTGCTCTCAATTCCCACCCCCACATCCTCCCCCCACATCAATCTTCTTTACCTCTTCAGAGAGACATTTCTTTTCTGATCTGAGAGTACTGCAGCTACTGTGAGCAGAGAACAGAGGTTATTCTGATGACCCAAAGGGCTGTGGAAAGAAAACTTTTATAACCATGCTGTTACACACAGCCCTGACCGCTGCACTGAGGTGGGGCAAAAGCAGCAATAAATAAAACAGGCAGGGAGATAATGGGGTGGGGTATGATTTGAAGAAGCCACAAATTGCTTTCCTGGTATAAAAAGGATGTAATGGCCAGTGGCAGCATATGTTATGCAGCTAGCAGATAATAATCAGGGCTATAAATGCTCAAAGATTTCAGAAGAACCACCAGGCAGTAAATTGTGGACACTCCTAACTTAGTTTTGACATTTAAAATGAAAACAACATTAGCATTACTAGATAAAAAGGGGAATGTTTCACTCACTTTCACTATAGTCTCATATTCCATTTCTACTTCTGTTTTTCCTCTACTTCTTGTTCTTCTATGCTCTTTAAAACAAAACCAAGGATCATTTCAATTTGATGTGATGATTAACAATTACTCTAAGCTGAAATGACATAATTCTGTGCATTACAGTAATACAACATCTCTTTAATCTATGCACTTAATGAAAAACAAAAGATTGCTTCATGCTTCTGTGTGCTGGCTCATTAATATTTGACTAGGTACATGTTAGTCAGAGAAATCAGTCTATTTATCACAACCTGTCACTCCATACTAAAAGAGCGCAACGTTTCAACTGTGTTACGTGGGAGATCTGGGTTTAGTTGAAGTTGCATCCTACATGCATTGCAAGAAGTGTTACTTTTTTCTGGGAGGGGGAAAGAAGCATGTCTGTGAAGGAAAAAATGAGTGTCAGCCATGCCACCTGAAGTATGTGCTTGAAGGTATACCTCTGGCATTTAGACTGCAATCGTGCCTGATCCCATGCATCAGTGCAGTTTGGATGGAAAACCTTCAAGGACATCACCAAGTGCTTACAAGAGTGGTGCTGCTCCTTCACCAGAGCGCCTACTCCCTTTGAGTCAGTCTTGCACAAGTGCCTGAGCAGGACAAGGTACGGGACACACTGCTGTTGGAGATGTTACTACTGTTCACTTGCCTTTGTCCTGAGTTGGTGTTTATCTCTGGAGCGGAAACTTCTGTTTGATAGTTCAAAAGAGTGGCAGGATTTTCAGATTGTCCCATTAACCTAGAAGACCCTGACGTGCTGCAGGCCGCTACATGCTACTCAGAGCTGACTCACTGGGATAGCTGTAGTCCATCACACACCACTCTGAGCACCCTGATCTTAAACTCTCTCTCTTGAAGAGGTCTAAGGTCTGGATCAGAGAGGTCCTGAAGGTAATCCAGCAACGACCAAAAAGACCCAGGTTTTTTAGTTTGTGCCGTTACTAGAAGACAGCTATAAAATTACAGCCAGGAACTGAAAAAAGGGTGACTTTTTGGTTCTTGCTAAGTGCAACCTTTAAACAATGTTGCCATGCCATTTTCAAGTGGTTGCAGTATGTTTCATTCTCTGTTGTGTTAAATTATTGTGGTAACTGTCTTGTTTTACTCTAAAACAAGTGTTATTTCAGTATTGAGTGAGATACTGCTTTATCTGGACAGTAACTGCATGAGTATATTGCTGAACTTGGTTCTGTTAAATCACAGCTCTTTTATGATACAGTTGGTGCCACTAAAATCTTGACACTTCCCACATCGCGTACTTTATACTCCATCACATATTCAAGACAGTATTGTATACACATTGTCCAGGAGCCAGAGCTGTAATGGCATCCAATGTAATATGGTGACACTGGGTGAGAGTCAGCCCTGGAATAACTGCATGCAAGTTCATTGAGGTAAACTGTATTTCGTCTTAGCTGTCAGGTATGTTAACAAATGAAATTGAAAATTGAAACCTATAAAAAGAAATAGAAACAAACAACAGCACAAAATAAAGGTTTTTTGTTTAATATTTAAAGATTACATAGCTTAATAACTGAAGTAGTACTTTTGAAATTTTTTCACAAAACATTTCCTCTGAAAGCATTTTTTTAAACTGAATATTATTATTGAGTCACTTCCTTGGTAATGAGTGAAGAAGCAGAACAATATGTTTGAGCACTGTGTCCTCATTTTACTTTCATGCAGATTCATAAATGCCTTATAATTGAGTCACAATGGCAGGCAAAAAAAATATATATAATTAGCTAACAACATGGCTGGAACTTGATTGAAATTCTATGTAAGGGAACTTATGCCACCTTCTTATATTGCATTGCAACAAATGAACGAAACTATTTTATTTATTTTCTCCTTGAACTCTCTCTCACCTTAGTAGCAGGGGGCTGTAAAACTACTGCATTAACACTGACACAAATGGTGTTGTAAGATACATGTTGGGCATAAGATGGTCAGGAAATGTGTGCCAGTAATTGTGGTAGCTTGCACCATTTTGACATGCAAAATGAATCTAAAATATTAGCCGAGGAAGCAGAAGGTGACAGTTTGTAGCAGAAAAAATGTAGCAGCAAGAAGGTGAAACATAAAGTGAAAAAAGAAAGCTATTTTGTTTTGCATAGTTCCTTACCACTTCTGATGCACTTCATTTTTCTGTCCCTTTGATCTCTATACTTCACTAGTTTTGTGCTCCCACCGACAGACAAATTAGACAGTGTCTTACTTAAAATGGGCAATTTTTACAGAATTACATATATGTTTGCAGCACACAAACATTTTGTTCCTGTGGATGTTGGCCTAGTTACTTCAATGGGGTTTGTAACTACTCAGGGCAGGCTAAGATTTGATTAGAAATTCCCTTAAAAGCAGTCTTGGAAAACACTACTAAGCATCCTCTTGCTAAATTCCTTAGTTTGTGTAAAATTATTACTTTCCCTGACTTTTGGCACCGTTTTTAGCCAGCCTCCCTGTTAAAGGACACATCTTGGTTTGTGAAAATGTGTGTCTGCTTTGCATGCAGGTACGTATTGGCGAGTGCTTGCATGCCAGAGTTTGGGCATGCAAAGTAAGCACACATTTGCAAATGTGCAGATTTTACCTACCTGAAGGATGAATATTAGGGTCAAAATAAGTAAACATTTCAAAAAAGCAACATTCAAAAATTAAAACACCCCCCCTCTACTTAATCAAGCTGAGGATTTCCCCTTTGATAATTTATCAAAACACAGTCCACTGAAAGTAAGAGAGATATCTGGATAGCATGAATTCCACAGTGATAGGAAATTACATGATTACAAGTTACAACTATTTAGCTGTAAACAGCATACACACCACTCAAAACCTATACTGTTTATAGAGCTTTTAACAATATAGTCTGTGCACTTGCACCATTAGGATCCTCCTGATCCCAATGATGCTAGTGTAGTAGACGTATATTATATATTATGCACACATATTTACCACAGGGGTGCTCACTAGTTTTGGAGCTCCAGGCATTGTCTTGCAGCATAAGAAAAAGAAAGTCAGAGAGAAACACAGGGATAAAAACAAACACAAAATTTCAAGCTCTTTCCTATTCTGATGGTCATGACTTTAGTTGTCATAATTACCTGGTCTTTAAAATCCCCAAGCAACTTCTTGATTCTAGTGTGAGAAGTATCTTTCTGTACGTACAGACATTGCATTAAGCAGCTTTTTGTGAACTCTCTAATACGTAGACAATACAACCCAAAAAATATGTATACTTTCCCAAATCATAACTAAGCAGCCAAATATGTATTGCTTTTATTAGTGCAAAGACAACATTTTAGAGAAGACACACGTGGGAACTAGACCGTAGAACACCACTAATGACAGGGTGACGTGTTAAAACACTATCTGCTATTCAAAGTTAGTGTCTACCTAATGCCAGTTTCCCAGCAGTTTTCTGGAAACACCAGACATCAGAAAGTCCAGAAATGAATCCAGTGCAAGTTTAAGCTTTTAAAATATTGAAGTTGAATATATTCTGTTTTATCTGATGATCCTGAAAGTGTCCTCACATGTGCAAAGGGCCACAAAAAAGGCTGCATTATATATTTCGGGTTTCTAACCTGTTGTGAAAAGCTGTGTTGTGTTCTCATTTACTGTGACATTACTATAAAGAACTACTGCCACAGATTTATATTCTTGCTGGCGCATAGAAATGTGGCTCAGAATCATGTCATTCACCACAATAAATTGTGCTGACCTAACACCTCCAATCAGAAGTTGTTAATATTATTCTGTACAATTATCTTTTATGAACCTTTAAGAATACAATGAAGCGTACTGTATCGGGGAAAAGAGAAAGGGAATACTGCTTATCCACAAGAGCTGCATCATAGCACATCATTCAGTTCTTTTAATAATTCATACCTCTCCCAGTTATTCAGCAACTTACATGTGTTGCTGTTGGCTCTGCCGTTGGCATACACTTACAGTGTTTTCCGAGACCATGGCAGCACAAAATCACCACGTTAAAGAAAGAAGAAAAGATTTTTAAAAGCAGTATGAGGGGAAGTGGAAAATTCTTAAGCAATTGTGCAACCCAAGTGACTTGAGATTTTTAGAAATGAAACATTCATGCCTCGCTCCTTGTGTTTCTGTATTATATTGCTGTTATCAAAGGTTCAGCATGCTAAAGGATACGTCTTCATTGGTAGCAATTGGAGGAACATATTTCTGCTAAAATTCTGGCCAGCAGCCGGACTAAGGAGCAAGCAGTCTTCACTGGCCACTAAACTGCGGGAAAAAAATATGCCATCTGGAAAACAGTATATACTGTCCATTACTTAATCAATGGACTAAGCAAAAGTGTCTTGGTTTTTATAGAAGCAGCTCTCACCTAAATTGCTAACCCATGACTCCTTTTCAAAATTTGCTTCCAGTTGTGTTGTGTGTTGTAGAGTTCATCTTCAAAATAATGCACCAGATGTGTTTTATGTAACAGCGTTTTTTATATAGGTATCTACAAACATTAGATTAAATTGCAAAGCCAAGCAAAAAAGGGAAAGAAAGGATAGAGGACATGCCTTCCCATGGGTGCAATCTACAGCAAGGTTGCACAAACAGACATTTAGGACAAAATCTAGCTCATGGCAACACAGTAACAGTACAAAAAACATTTAATGTAGAAACTTGTAGTCGTATTTTGAAAGTTGTGAAATCTCACTATATTTTCATCTTCCTTGGATTAGAAAACATCCTCTACATCCCTATCACAAAGACAACACACGTGTAGGTTTGCTTATTAATTGATCCAAGACTGACTGTGAAGCAGATAGATGGAGGAAGAAATGCATGAGGAAGAGAATGGTCCTGTCTTTGATCTCACTCAGTGAAACAGTAAAATCAACTACTTAATTCTACTGTGTGCCACTGAAAATCACTGGTTTAACAACAATGTGAGTGAAACCCATCACTATGCAATTTCATGCTTAAGTTACACATACACAATCCAACTGCGGCAAGAATAGTCTTCATATGCGCTCCTATTTCTTGTCTTGGGCAAAAAAAGTACATGTTCGTTCCTGCTTCCTATTGACTACTTTAGTTGTAACCTTTTTAAAACATCAACTACTCTTATACAACAGCTCCATAAATGAAGTCAAAATATATATTTTTCAGCTCAAAAAACCCCAACCCAAACCCAAACCTAACCTCAACACAAGGTCCAGGCAGAGTATCACCAAAGTTCTGTAAGTACAAAACTTTAGATAAATCACCTTTACTGTATGTAGAATAACATTTATTAGCTTTCAAGCTAGACAAAGATCAAGCGAATGGAATTTATTTCTTGGAAACATACTTCCATTAATATAAGAAATGACCACTAAACACAAAAAGTCCAGTTTGGGCCTCTCTTATCCAGAGTTTGAATTCTTCTGGTCAAGCATGAATGTTAATGCACTGCGTTAATGAGGCCGACAAGATTCTGTGACTGTCTCAGTGGATAACTTAAACTGAAAGTCTCAAAGGCTTACTCATTTAGGACCTGGGCTTGCTCCACTGAAGTCAATATGAATTTTGCTATTGATAACAGTCAGAGTATATTGAAAGTTCACTCCTCACTCCATGGATGCATTTGGCAAATTGCCTTAGTCTGAGAGGCAGTCAGGCAACCCCTGGAATCAACTACTCATCACAAAGAAGTCAAAGTTACTTTAAAAATGGAAAGAATGCTAAGGGAGTCAGTACTGCTATAGGTAATCCAGAACAGCACGTTGGTGAGGGATTATTTTAGGGTTCATCAGCAGTTATGAAAAAATACATTCCAATCTGATCAGTTAAAGGGAATGAAAGAATCAAAGACACTTAGATTACCATTGGGAGCACGCTAAACAATGAAAGGAAATATAGAAGTATATTATGTTTTTACTAGGCAGAATGATTTTTTACTATTATTCAATAAACGCTAAAATCACTGAAGTCAAAGACTTCTTTCACTTTCTTGACTTTGCTCAAGACTTCTTTTACTGGCCATGGTGACAGGGCCACCAAGGGCTTTAGGGACTACTAACTTCTTTCTTACATGATAATGAAGCCTTTTTAGCTGCCCTATAATGGTCCCATTACTGTAAAGCTGGATTCTTGTCAGAGTACCAAGGCTCCTATACAGAAATTGGCGTTCACAAAACCTGTTACATCATAGGAGAGTACGAAGCTGTCAAAGACTTTAAGCAAGAATCTGCATTATTGAGGACACTTTTCCTCTCATAAAGACTTAGTCTGTCTAGATCACACATTCAGATATTCCTTTGATGCAGATTAAGTATCTCACTATTTCATGTTAAGCGATGCTGAATTCCCACTCATCCTTTAAAACCTCAAGTGTTACAAAGATGTGTATATATATGTATATGTGTAAGACCACAACAAGGACTGGGAAGGACCTCTGTTCCCTGAGGTGAATCATAAAACTGAGAGAAATCAGCTTAGCTCCATCTTAAAAGTAGCTTTCTGTCTGCACAATGCGTAATTTTAAAATAAGGTATATAGTACCCAAAACTGGAACCACTTGTCTGATGCCTAGTTAAGCATCAGCTAACCTAGTTAAGTTATTTCTGTAAGAACACAGCCTGCAGCAGTATCCTGCAATGGCTCAGTCTTCCCTCTGTCCTTATAGTAAACAGGTCAAAGAGAGTAAAGCCCAAAAGCTTTTCAGTGAAAATACTCATTGCCCCAATTTAGCAAATATATCACATTATTTGATTGTTTTAAAGTGTAAATACATGGATTTTGTTAGTAAATGATCTTCAGGGGATGTAAAGGACCAAGTCCTCTGATCTTGATAATGAGACAGAAATTGCTTTTCCATAAATGATACTCAAATTTGGAAGACTGCAAATTAAAGGAAATTCTCCTCCTATCCTAAAATGTCATTCTAAATCACACCAGTACATATCCAAAGTGATACCAATAACATCTCTGAAATGATTATGAGCAAATGCCAGTGAAATTGAGATAAGCATCAGGCAAATGGATGTCTCATTGATTCAACGCCTCATACAAATGAAATAGTTTAGTTGTCTTATCTGACAAACTGATTTCCTTTGCAACTTTCTGTAAGTCATTTCAATGCTAAGGTCTCAACTCTCCCGTCTACAACATTGTATGAAATATGTTATTAGTTCAAATTTTAATACTAATAGAATCTGAAAGCAACAGCATAGTCTCATCTTACAGAGCTAGCACGATAGCTTAGGCAATTTTAGGTCCTGTGTTAAATATAGCAGATTGCAGAGCTTTCCCTGCAGTAAAAGGAGATTTATTTCATAAGAATGTTCAAAATCCAAATCCTTTTCCTAATGAAGTGTCATATTAAAGGATCTTTTAATCAAACACCGTATCAAGAAAACGTCATCTCCCACATTTTCATTAAACATTAAATGATTGCGAAATAAACAAACAAAAATATTATTTTTGACAAATTGGTATTAGTTCCCTTTATTTTGTAAGATGTAATACATATGCCAATTAGTTCTTCAAATAACTGCGCAGGGGAAGTCCCTTCTGTCCCCATGCTCGGTACTCTTTGTTAACATTATTAGTTTGTGTCTCAGAACAGCTTTTCAGCTTCATTCTTTTCTGAAAGTTAGCTTCAGACAGATAATGTAGCTACTGCTGATAAATTGAAGATGCCTTAATATCAATTTGCTCAATGGAAAATCTTGCTTATTTTGAACTAATTTAGTACAGCAGTACCTGTTTAAGATAAATTCACAGCAGACTATTTCCTATTTATTGCTAATTAAAATCATGGATTTCCTGTTCCAAACAACATATAACCCTGAAAAATTAGCTACACACCCAGTGTGTTATTGACTCAGCTGGTGGACTATGTCTAGACTTACCACCTAATTCTGAGGTTCATAAAAACAACTACTCTAAGCAATGCCGAAATGGCCAAAGTGAGGTCAGGTGATGAGGGAAAAATAGGAGACACTCGCTGAGATTTGTCTTCTCAACATTAGGAAGTGGAGAATGGCTTAACTGTGGTTTTTGTCTCCAGCCTGAGGAACCAAGAGCACAGTAGGTTGGAACTCTTTCTTGGCACATTAGATGTGGGGACCACCCAGCATTTCTGTCTCAATTCCAGCCCTTTCCGGCCTTGAAGAGAATAATACTCTAGTTGTGTGCCAAGAGGATATCTGCAGGTGGCATCTGGGTTTGACCTTATCCACCCACACTTTTGTTGTCAGGTTTACACGAAAATATTTTCAACTGATTGTGCTGGGTAGATACAGGCCAATTCTTTCACTTCTGGAACACAGTTAAGTCAGGAAAGTACACAAGCATGGGAACAGCTAAGAAAAATTGATATATTTGCATGGTACTGAATTACAGAAGATCCACCCAATGCTTTCAGTACATTGCTCCTGAGCATTCCTGTTCCTGAGATTTGAGCCTCTATCTGAACTGCAGCATTACCAGGAAAGCAGTACCCACTGAGCTCCATCACGATACCAAACTCGCAGAGAATAAGGAGAAGGGCAGTGCAATCCCTGTTCTCTTTTCACTAAACCTCATAAACTGAAAGAGGATGCAATTATTGGAATAGTATGCATTACTTTTGCTTACTAGTGAATCAACTTGTTTTTCTTCTCCAAAAATCTTTGTCTCAGTCCCGTTGCAAAAGGCTAAAATCTGCTTAGGCTCATCTTAGGGTGATCTAATCAATCACAGCAGCCTGAACTGCATTTCCCCCAAGAAGTGTGAGTTTAGGATGCTACGCCAAAAGTGACGTACAAAGGTAAAAACCCTCTAAGAAGCAAGCCTGCAGACTTCAGAACAGGCATGTCTTCAGAGCTTTGGCAAATCAGGTGCCAACAAATGTTTCTTTATTTGCACCAAGTCCAGCAAAGCTTTGGTGAGACAGATACATCTCTTAAAGCCTTCTCTAAGGGTTTTATTTTATATGCCTAGATAAGCTAGTTGTCTAAGCATTGTACGTGTGGATAATTTTAAACTCCAACCAGTAAATGTTATGAAAGATAACATTATCAAATGTCATATGGGAAGATTCCTAATTCTCAAATGCTATAGTACTGCTTATCTTAGACCAATACCACTCAGAAGCAATTATAGGAAGATCCAGACCAAAAATATACCAATTATGGGCCAGCAGGTAAGATTCTCAAACCAGAAATGAGCAGAAAAACTCTTCATTCACAAGGCTAAAAAGACTGTGATGACATAGGCTACTACTATGTTTTAAAATGTTGCATTGAGTCTTACAAGACTTAAAGGGCAAACAAAAAAACCTCCGTGCTTTATAAAATCAGCCTGAAAATTCTCAACTTCAGAAGACACTGGATTTTAAAAGTGTCCAACTCTGTTACTAGCATTTACTTTGACACCCCAAAAATACTTACTCAAACAGCTATCCCAGTCTGTCTCACTAATTTCTTAGTTGTTGAATTTTTTTAAAACAGTGCTTGGAGATATTAATCACATTGCAAAAAATATAATAGGTGTATAATAGGTGCAATAATCATAACGAATGTATACCCACGAGGTTTAATAAGAAAGAAATACTTCAAGTTGTCTTTCATAATACAAGTGTTTAGTTCTTGCTCAAATATTTATATACTTCATCTGTTTGAAAACTGTGTTCAGGCAGTAACTGGGGCAGGGACTGTCTTTTTATGAGACGCCCATGCAGAACCAAGCATTTTAGGGGCTCTGTCCCTGCACTGAGCTATTGCAAATTCATGAACACTATCATTTCTCAAAGAGATGGAGTTCTACTATATTTACAAAATATAAGGATGCTAAAGTAAGCTTGTCATATTTCAAACTTACTCAAGCTCCACATTTTTTTCAGAAGGAAGGCTTCAATTCGAATTTATGGATAAATTCAATTGGCGCAGCTAAAGCAGACAGTATCACTTGCAATCCTCCTTTTCTCTCCTGAAAGATTATGCCATTCTTGCAGGCATGGCTGAACAAATTCAGTTGCCATAGCTTAAATTAATTAAGTGCAATAATGTAATCTGCTGCCAACTGGAATTTACATTAACAGGCAGGACCACAAGTAGCGAAGAAAGTTGGGGGTTACATATCTCACTCAGCCGACTGCAGGGAAGGGTAGGGCAGAAAGCTAAGGTCGGTGTCAGATGCAGCTGTCTCAACATACAGTTCTCAAAGGGATCAAAGAACGAGAACCTATACATTGGCTGTGAAGTTTGATCAAACAGCAATGGTTTCGGTTCCCTTCAACCTCATTTATTCCAGTAGTTCAACATGCCTGCACGCCAATAAAACCAGCAGTGCTGATACTCTTATGAAAGGGAATTCTGAAGTGGCAGTGGGCAATTACCTCCCCCCTGGGGCATATCTGAGCTCTGCCAGGAAAAGTGCTGCAACTCTGAAGCTCTTTAAATGACAACCTTCCCAGGGCTCTGAGGAGCTGCCTTAGCTGGGGTCAGTTTTGAGGTTGCTCAACAGCACTAACCACTGATGAAATTCAGAAGTAACGGGAAGTGATATGAATGCAAGCAAATATTTGCAATAGCACTTATTCTATGTGCATTTCTTAGAAAAAGAATGCAATCAAATTAATAACAATAAAATGAATATAAATATAAAAGTATGTGTTGATATTTAGATGATGAAATGTACTTTTGTTGTTTAGAGGACTAAACAGTTTCTGTTCTTTGAAAGCTTGAAATAGTCCTTAATTTATCTTGTTTTCTGACATAACTTATTTATTTACAGTACATCAGGGGAGAAACCAAATTTGTAATGACATTTTCCAATTAACTTTCTCAATTAAAAGAAGAAGTTAGAGTCAATTGATTTGTAAATAGTATTGTTTAAAACCACAAAATACTTAGAATCTGGGAAACAGTACTATCAGAAACGTTCCCAACTGTCAATCTGTAGGTGTTACAGCTGTTGTCTGGCATTCTGAATGTCTGCCCATTTTTGCCTGACTTCTTCAACAATTTCGTTTGCTCCAAAAGTCTCTAACATTATTAAGGAATTATTGTTCCCTTTCGCTTCTGTTAGGCAGTGCTATAAGCAAGTGCTTACATGGAATTATGCACTTAAAACTATTGGCTTTAATGAGTTTTAAGTTCTGCGCTGAACATGAATTGGTAACAGGGGTCTCTGCAGAGATTCAACTTCACAAATTTGTGCTAGAATCCAGTAATATCCTAGGAAATGTCTGCTGCTGCACTGATTCAAACATCTGCCTTTCAGACTGAGATCTTTACAAATCGATGTAAAAATTCACAATTCCAGGAGGGATCACGATTTCATCTTGGGTCCAATGAAATCCTTAATGAAGTTAGTATAAGTCTTCCAAGTTATAACTTTGAAATTAAACCAGACTCACAAATAGGAACCTAGATATCACATCGCTATGTCTGACTTGGTGATCGATTAGAAACAGACTCATCCAACTGAATAGTTAACAAGTACTGGAAAAAGATTTAAATCCAACAAAATGAAAAAAGATGACTGCAAACCACTTAAAAGCATTAAAATTACTTATTTCCCTAGCGCATTTATACCAAGTGAATAATCACACTCTTTGTGGATGCAAAGATATTTCACATCTAAAAATAACTTATACTGTACACTGATCGCAAATCTAGATATACCCAAGGCAGCCTGTAGTCATAGGTCAATTTATAATACTTATGCAAAATGAAAAAGAAAATAAGCTTAAAGTAAAATCAGACGTTATACTTTTCACATATCCATCGTGGACACACGCTATGAGTTATTGCAGACTTTCTCTGAGACACAGTAGTTTAGATGAATGTACTTCTTAACAGTTTCACTACTAATCCAGATTTTTTCCCATATTTTGAAAAAGTAACTTTACGTTATGAGAACATGTATTACATTTCAACATTTCCTATTTCTCTTTTCATAATGCCAGTTGGCTTTCGGCAAGACAAATTCTCATCCACATGTGCATGCAGGTGAGTCCACTGAAAGTAACACAACTTCTTACACTCTCACCTAAATATTGGCCTGAGACATTCTTTATTGTGGGCAGGTATAAACATATGGCTAACTCCTGCTCACATCCCGACCATCTTACAACAGCTTCACACAACTTTTAAGCAACAGTTTTGTTTTCTTTAGTACTAGAGAAACAGAAATAAATGTGGTTCGATACACATCTACTGTGCAAGAAGAGTAGTTTCGATGTTCCCATAAAATGCTTTCAGAAATAATAATAATGATGATGATGATAATAATAGCTGCAAACTCCAATAGGGCCTAACTGTAACTGGAGGAATGAAGTAACTCTGAATTTTGAAGACAATTAATTCACAGTATGTGAGCACACATTTTAAATTAGCGTGTTTGTGTGCAGACAACAGCATTGTATTCTCATTTTGTAGTGGCGTTTATAACCGCATGAGTCATAATGCAGGGAAGGCAGGCTGAGGAAACCTGATGGCTTCCACGCTTCACAGCGTTTCCTTTGTTTAAGAAGAAAAATGCTTCTTCTGTTCAGGACAATGTAAGTGTGAACTTCTTTGCTGTAGGTTTGGCATATGCTAAATCCATTTTGCAGATAGCACGGAACCTGGAAATCTGTAAATCTGTCTTTCCCCATTTTTCTTATCCATACAAAGGAAACTCTGACTTCATTGTTAATGCAGTCAACTAGGAAAACTTGAGTAGACCACAAAACTCCTTCGTGGGATTAGTGGCTTCAAAACAGGACTGGGAACCATCAGAACTGGATTCTAATTTTGTCATGCAGACATTTCACTCTTAAAGATGCTTAAGCCAAAGATTTCAAACATGGACACCTGAAGTGAGGCAGCAAAACGCAAAATTAACTATGCACTCCAGCAAAGCCTTTAACATAAGAAAAATGCTGTACTGTTTCGAGTTGGAAACAACACAGGAAAGTTCTATTATACATTGTTTTCCTTTTGGAATTTTCTATTGATTTTAGATTTCAGACCCACAGATTTAAAACTCACGGCCAAATTTGTCTTGATAGTGTCATTTCAACTGAGTTACAAGTATTTTCTATTTGCTGGGTTAAGCTTCAGACTCTTTTAAAAACTGAGTGCTTCAAAAGTTCCCTGAAAAGCACATCTTTGGATAATATCTGGTATCTCTCTTTTTAGCAGCAATTGACCATAATGAAAGATTTTCGCTTTTATTTGGTGTTTTCCGTTTCATGTTTTATACCTACTCTGAATTTCAGTGAATTCTCAGTCATTCACTGAGATGTAAGTATACATGTAGCAATTAAAATAATCCCTGATTTGAAACTAAATGTAGCTACCACTGACAAACAGCAGACTACCAAACTGGTAGCGATGGTCGTAAGACTTTCGGAGTTTCCCTTCAAGTATTCTTGTGATTGCAGGTAACCCTCCTGTAGTCTCTGCTCAGTGGACCAATCCTGTTACCAAGGTCACCTTTGCAGAGTTATATTTGCATCCAGTTGACGTTGATTCATGTTGCCAGATGGCTAAGGACAAAGCACAATTGCTCAACACAACGTGTGACCTACTTACACGCCTAACAGTCTGCTGTTTAATACTTTGGAAATGCGTGGAGACTTTGATTAAAATTTTAATTTTGTTTCATAGTTAGCCCACATGTGGCATGTACATTTTGCATACCAGATACATCTGTTCCAACAGGGCAGTAGCATGATGCCTCTGACTTCTTTCTAAAACAGGGCATATGAATGCGTAAGTGTCATTTCCTTATTTCCTAAAGGCACTCTCAAAAGTAATTACAAGTTATTGGTTTACATATGGACAACTAATGAAGAGCCAAACACTCTCACGCTGGCACCACATAAACAAATAATGACGACAGTGATATGTCAGCTCTAGAAAAGAAGGAAGACATGATACACACAAAATTCATGTAGGGTTTCTAATCATGTATATATGGAAAGTCACGGGGAAACTGTCTGTGCTCCAAGTCTCATATATATTTACAGGATAAGTGGGACAACATAATTTCTGCCTTAACTACAATGTGAAGCTATACAAAAATACTAGGAATGACATTTGGTCATTGTAAGCCAGATTCCCCGAATTGCTCAGGGCTTTAGGAACTTAATAATTACCCGACTGAATCAAACCCAAGGCTAAGACCTGCGCTCTTCCTCTACCCTTGGCTAGTACCAGATGCTGTACAAAGGTAAGAGAGCTCTAGAGCAGACGTAGATAAAACAGTTCCCACCTTCAAGCAGGCCTTCCTGGTCCTGATCTCTAGTAGTTAAAGACTACTAGTTTCAGTAAAGTTTTAGTTCCTTTCAAAGTACTGGCCAACAAGAATTTCAACTCTTAAAATATTTCATTTCTGAAGCTGTCTCCAATCCCATTTTGAATCTACTTAGCTTTGACGGATTTTCAAGGGCTTAGCACCAATAAATGAAGTTGAACTGTTCAGAGTCTTGAGCATTCAGCAGCTCCTCTTATGAAAGTTCACGGCCAGATCCTCAGGAGAATTTAGCGCGGTGAATGAAGCTAGGCACATATAACTCTATAACCCTTCTAAATGAAAACAGAATGCTTTTTAAAATATAAATCCTCCAGACTATAAGAAAGGAAAGCAGAAACCAAAAAGCCTGCAGAGAAGCAAGTCTAATGTTATATTATAGATCGAGGAAGAGGTGATAGATGGTAGGTGGAAATGGTCCCATCACATATTAATATTATTTATTCAGGGGGAAATGAGAAGGGAAAGCCAAATGCAGGGAGAAACAGTTGTATCATCATAATGCAGACGGTGCTAATGAGGTAATTATAGATAACAGAGTAAGCGATCGGCAGGACATTGACTAAAACGAAACTTTACCAGTGAACCAAATATTTTATTACTGAATAAAGATGTAAAGAGTTACACTCAGGATATATAATTACATTATTTGACATTCTCAAGTTCTCCTGGTGAATACTGTCTAAAAGCAGACACTAAACCAGGCTTAAGTATGCTAAATGCAGAAGGGAACTCCCTGACAAGCTTCTCTCCAATTTACAGGTCTTGTGAGCCTGATTTTGTCTAGCACCACAAGTTTTTTCCCTCTCCCCATAGCTCTGCAAGGTTATCTTGGCAGCAGAATCCCAGGAGGGTGCATATAGGAACACTTTGACCCTGCTGTGCACCTGGTGCTTGCCACGTAGCCAGACACAGTGTTATTTTTACCAAGAAGTTCCCTGCTCCTCTAAGACGTGAAAGATGCCTAGAAAGGACATTTCAGTTGTGGATGAGATACAACAGAATTATCTTATAAAGCAAAACAAACAAAAAAAGATGCTCATGGGTTCATACCTATTATTTTCTCTACATTTATGCTTTATAAAAAAGATTTACCCAGAAAAGTGCCATGCCTTACAGTTCTGTTACTTTGTAATAGATTAAGTTCTGAGTGAAAAAATAATGCACGCATACAAAATCCAAAAGATGTAGCAAAAATTTAGAATTTATATAAATATTGAGGAAAGCACAACAGTTATGGAAAAAATACCAAGCACCCCTTTCTAAAATGAAAAATCAGAGAAATCCCTTCTTCCTTTTAAACCAAAGGAAGCCCAAATCCAAATTTAAGCCAAATCTTCGTGTGTAAACTGGAACTTTTACTATCCGTAGAACAATAACTTGTTTTAAAAATACTTACTAAGTATTAATAAGAAGTATAATGCAATTATTATGATTACAATATCATACAAACCACAAGTATCTTTGTCCTGATCAGTGCATCAGCCTCAGACTCTGGTAAAAGCTGATCCTCGTGGCACAGGACTAGATCCTGTCACTATGTCCATCAGGTGGACCTGACTCAACAGCTTCTGTTCTACATAAACCTTTTTATACAGAACGCCTTCAATTACAGGCACCAAATGCACAGCAGAAAGCCTGTTTTAGGCAGTGACCCTGTTACAAATTTAAGGTTGCATATTGCCCTCAACCCACAGCAAAGCTCCCACAGCTTTGCAGAGTCAGAGATCTGCCCAAAGAACCAGGAGATGACTTGACCTTCATGCAACAGTGCTAGTTACAAGCACGCGTTACTATTTTTCTAGTTGCTGGCATGGGTAAAACTTTACCGCAACTGATTAGAACTTTGAATATCTTGTGTCCATTAGGGCTGTTCAGCGGAATAATAAACACATCCTAGCCCTGACAGCACACGCTAAGGGAATTGAAATAGGTGTCTCTCTGGGCTGCTTAGCAGAGAGCATCCTCCTCCTTTGCTGGGTCTGATTATTTTTCGAGTTAAAAGTCTGTG
>NW_009648550.1:5866276-5937619 GCF_000708025.1 Charadrius vociferus | reverse complement strand
TATGCCGTGCTTGGAAATTGTTTGCTCTTGGTACAGCCTGCGGTTTTTAAGCAAGATGCCACAAAAAACCCAAACATCATTGAAGAGAGGTTCCTTAAATGAGAACAAAGTAAACAGAGATGCTTCACTAGAAGTTACACCCCCTGATTTTGCTTTTGCTGTCAAGTCCACTGATTTTTTTTCTCTTTGGCTCACCTTAAAAATTAATTACCTTTCATAGAAAACACAAGTTGTTATAGTTATGTTAACAATACTTTGAAGAAAAAGGGTTTCTTTCAGCAAGTCTGTCTTCAAGAAAATGGATAAATTTAGTAAAAATCATACTTGCTTGCTCTTTAGATCCTTGAAACAGTAAGTTGCAACTGTTCTGCGTGCATTGTAGCCTAATGTTTATATACAGGCTATTCTGACACATTTACAGGGAACAACAGCAATGTCTGTAACCAGCCAAGCGCAGCAGGACAGCTTTTGAGGGGTTCTGCTACCCGGCGACAAGATACAGCGGTAAGGGACTCATGGACCTGTGAGGAGATGCTGCAGGTGCCCAGTGCTATGAAAAAGAAAGCTTGCAACGTACGAAGAAATTGTGAGTAAAGCTCCAATACTCCCTCACTCCAATTATCACTAGCACACAAAACATCTGTCGGCGTGATGCCTTGGTTTAGAGAACACAGAGCAGAAAGACAACTGTCTGCTATGTTTCCCCAGCAGATACATACTCCTTACGTTCTTTTCAAATTTTGTAGGTATGTAATATTTAAATTTTAATCATGAAGAAAACAAAGGAAGTAGGTTAAATAAAAAAAATATTGACTTTAAAGGAGCAGAATCATCATTTAAAAACATTTTAATTTTGTCCCAGTGATTTTTGTAGGAAATAATGGCAAAACCAAAGTAGCAGACTTGAATTATTTCTGATGATCTTTAACAAAATTATGGGAGACTGTTGGCTGATGCAGACAAAACCTTTTATTCTTACAACCCCACCTGCATTTCGGATTCAAAATTGGAGCTCTGATTGTCTGTCTTTGCTATGTTCTGCTATATCTGAGTTCAGAATGAAGACAGCAATGATAATTTGAGGTTACCTGATGGGCATTAGACTTTATATTTTAATCACATTCTCAGAGGCACAGAGCGTGTTAGAAAATATCATTAGTTTTATCACTCAGCTGTGGTTTGAGACAATCACTATGCAATCACAAAAGGGAGAAATGTCTTAAATAGTATGGAACTGGGGTGAGCTAGGAATAGTAATACAATTGAACAGTTTTGCTTGGGTTAGTGCTCTGTTTTGTTTTTTTGGAAGAGCTAAATGGATCATATTCAGGATAGCTCTTTATTTAAGGAACAGAGCACACAACATAAATTAGAAAGTATAAATATTTAAAGTTTTGTTGAAAGCGTACACAACCAATCTATTACGGCTGAACTCCTTTTTTTCTAGGCAATGGCTACAATAGATGTCCTTAAAAGTGATCACTTAATATAATACTGGCCAAAGACCAAGAGAAACTTTGTTTCCATAATGGTGCACTGGAGAATTCTTTATTTTAAAGTGCCACATGGAACATCTAAATTAAGTCATAGGAGCAAAAAAATTTATGGTACCCAAAACCTTTGCTTGGGCATATACTTCATAGCATCACTCTGTTAATCATACTGGAGCAAAACAGAGCTGTTCACCAATTATTAACTCAAATGATCAACTGCTTCAAAGCTGTCAAGCCCGATGCCAGCTCTTTTCAGAACTGCCCTCTTGACCACAAGCTTAGATGTGCTTTTAGGGTTATAAGGAAGAGTAAGCCAAAAGAAAAAAAACGCCCATAGCTAAGTAGCAGGAATTTCAAACAGTTCCCAGTTTGGAAATGGCTGAGAGTAGAACAAAAACACAATCAAAACCAGTCTCTGGAAGCATGTGTTTGCAGCAAAGTATAGTTCAGTGAGTCTTCAAAAAAAAACCCCCAAACTAAAGGATAGTAAAGGATGAAGGCAAGTGGGGAAGATCAGGACAGATTGGAAAGCACAGCTTTTTTCTCTCTCCAAATCGGTTAAAGAATGAATTCCAGAATTAAAAAACACGGTCTGTCTACCATGTATTTTCACCTATGTACGATTTTTAAGTCATAAGCACTACCTTCAAGGTTCCTCTCGTTCTGTGTCTCTACTGTCTGTGAAGCTGTTCCCAGGGACTTGAAAGCACTGTGTCCCTAGAAGTACAAGTGCCAGGCAGGTTTCACCTTGGTCACCCAGCTATAAAATGCTTCCTTCCCCTCTCATACCTTGTCATTTACCATCAGCTGGATCAGAGGTGATGTATCATCTACCTGGGGAAGCAGTTAACACTGATCTTTGTAAGCAAAGAGGAACGCCCTGAATTCGTGCCCTCGCACGGCCGGCAAGCAGAGCGCGGGAGGCACCTGCGC
The DNA here is from genome assembly GCF_000708025.1 of Charadrius vociferus. Taxonomy (NCBI): domain Eukaryota; kingdom Metazoa; phylum Chordata; class Aves; order Charadriiformes; family Charadriidae; genus Charadrius; species Charadrius vociferus. The sequence continues at coordinate 5,935,193 of NW_009648550.1, read as the reverse complement.
GGGTCCCAGCGCTGTCCAATGCACCACCCCGTGCCAGTGCGGCTCCTCCCTGCCGGCTCTTCCCAGCGATGGCCTTATTCTGCTTGGAAACCAAAACTCATTGGTCTCTGAAGGCTGTGGTAAAATTTCCAGAGAATGTGCCATTTTATATTTTTATACCCCATCTTTCTCTGTTTTGCCAGTAAAGCACTGCTACCTATTTTTCCACAGATGAACAGCAGTGGCAGTTAAATTTTTTCTGAGTTTGTTTTCTTTCATGAATTAAAGCTCCTTAAACCACTTTTGGAGGCTAAGCAGATACTGAGCAACCAGAATTCAGCTTTTGTTCTTATTGCATTAAAAAGCAAAACAGGGAAGCAAAACTTGGATGTTTACCTAGTTTTAAGTTGTTCACATGAGCAAAAAAGATGAAATATGACATGTCTTTCTTCTTGACAATAAAATCTACTCTTTCTTACTCAAATAGTCACTCTTCAAATTTCTTGGATTCAAAGTCTTAGTAATTTTTAAAATGTAACAAGATATCTGACTGATCAAAACACTTAGCTGCTCTGTGCTAAAATATGCAACAGAAATGGTTGTCCGTAAAACTCAGATGTGAACAGATAAAACGTACATCTGTAGCACAAGCCTCTGGCTGTCTGTCAGGATACATATCGATATGTCGAAGAGGAAAATAATTCAAATAATGCAAAGGAAATAATTCTTCCCATAGTAAGTCTTAGAAAAGAAAATACCAGCTGATGGTATGCAATGTGAAATTCAATTCTTGTTTCTGTAGATGAGTGGTTACTAGAATGTCAAATTTCACTCTTTAACAGGGTTGACTTCAATTAAAGCTCATGATTAAGTTATTTTAAAATTTTACTTTTTCTGAAAAACCTTCCTAAATTAATGAAATGCAAGTGTAAAACATTTAACCTTGACTTTTATAATTTTCCCTTGTTTTTTGTTATTATATATGTCATACATAAACATAAAATGAGGAACTCAAACAGAGTGGTATGAATTACTATTCCTTTTGATTTGAAAGCATGCATTGTAAGTCATAAATCTTATTTTAACTTTAACTTAAGATTCACCAGCATGTTTGGGGTAATTTAAGCTGCTTTGGAATAGCATAAAGCACTCAGAACATATTGGCACTGCTTTGTATTGTCAGGCAACAAAACAGCTGAATATGCCTCCCAAATCTCGTATTCTTCCAGTATCTCTAGGCATTCTCTTCCATAACATCACCTGCAAACTGTCCGTATCCTTGTTCTCTCATACATTTCCTACTGCTTTCTTCCTTCTATTCTTGATGTTTCATTTTCCCTGGAATCTGAAGAATACGTTCTAATAGAACTAATATTTTTTTTTAAACATTTGCCTTCCTTCATTTCTTATACAGGATTAAAAGTTTAGGCTGCCTGAGCAAAGAGGCTGTTATTTCATTTGCTTGCTGCCCATCCATTTTTGAAAGAAAGGAAATTCCCTGAGGACACACATTGTGCCTTATTCACAGTCCGGTGGCAGGTAGGTATAGGTGGCCATTTAGAAAGAGGATGTCAGGGACCAGAGAGCCTTTGTACAAGACTTCAGTGTGGTTTATGGAAAAGTTTCAAAGTACTGCAATCTAGTGTTAGTAAATTCCTTTAGAAATAAATAAACAGGTAAGATAAATCACTATTTTGTTTTAAAGAGCCATTCAACAATCATCTTTAACAGATTATCTAAAACCCAAGAAATGTTCTTCTAAAAAGATTTGTTTCTCAGACAAAAATTAGGTGCAGTAATTTTGAGGATATCCCATATTCGTTTTCACATACATCAAGGAAGTTTCACACCTGTCAGAGGAGTTAATCTCAATTCATCCTTTGCTTAAGAAATGTAATGCCTGTCTCCTTAATTAGAGAGGTTGGAGCTGGTTCTGCTGACACAATTTAAAACCTACACACTCGATATAATTTTTAATCAAAACACATGTCATAGGTGCTGTTGGAATCTCTGCGAGTTCTATGTTAATCTTCTCGTAGAGCAGGCATATAAAATGGGTTATGTGAATTGCTTCCTAGCACAACTTGGTTCTCTCGAAGGACTTGAGGACTTGCACAGGTACACAGGTTTCTTGTAGCTAGCAGATGAGCTGAGTTTTACCTCCAGTTCTGCACCCATTGCCCTTGAAGCACTATTCAGTTATATTACAACATGGCCTCTTTAGTTAATACATTTTTTTTAGAACTTTAAGTCTCATAATTTAATTTAACTCAATTAAAACAGCACAGGAATGTGGAAAGATGAGAGTCTTGAAAACCGAGGAAATGCAAATAGAGCATTACACTTGGTCAGTTAATTGTTATTCATCTCATTTGCACAAATCCACACAAAAATAGGAAAAAGTGAAAGGGATGAAATATTCCCAGGGTAACAGTACTCTTTTCTACTGCTAGTTTGAAGCTGCATTAAACTTTTACAAATAATCTGCAGAACAAACTACACTTCCATGTATGTGTAGCGACTGTGACCCAAAAAAACCACAAGGAAGTGAAATATTACCTTTGTGCTGAAACTTAATCTGTCTCTAATGATATAACGGTAATTATTTTCCAGAAAGGATGCTGAAAGAATCGCTGGTACAGAAAAACAGCTAAGTAACAATAATTTTCTTCAAAGACACTGATGATGGCTATCATTGCCCCAGTAAAGAAGAATGCCGCCCCCCCCCCAACAAACGATGGCATGATTTCAGCCAGTAAATAAAATTATATAAATCCTTTTAGAAATGCAGAATGGAATGATTACAGCCCACAGTTGTCTGCTGTTTATGGCACCAGATGAATTTCAAACAATAAAAAGGGTGAATATTCAATATCCGGCAAGTTATATGGAATAACACTCCGTGTAGACATCTGGATGTCATTATAGGTAACATTTTCAAAAGGGCATAACTCACTAAAGTACTTCAAAGATGGCATTTGTGTTTATAATTTTACCTTTATCTATTTAGCAACTCTAAAGGTCTGTATGCTATGACCAATTAATTAGGAAAATAAAGTGCTATATGTGCTATATGTAATCGTCTGACCACGTAATGATCTACATGGTAAGCTATACACCATACTCTTAAGCATGTGCATTAAGAAATCAAATTGGCAGTCCAATTAAGCCCAGCTGTCCAACTACTCTAAAAAAACCCAAACCCTTGATTTAATGTGTTAGATATTTTTAAACTATAGTAGCCTAAAACAATAAATACGAAAGTTCAGTAATATCTCATATATTAAAAAGACAGGATAGCAGCTTGAAAGTTACTGCTCTTAACCAGTAATTTATAGTAAAATAACAAAAACTTCCACCTCCAAAGAAATAAAAAAAACCACTGCTATTCTATGTAAAAATAGAAAAAACGGGAGAAAATGTTACCATTTAAGAGCTGTTTATCGAAGTCATCTCATCCTAGCAGCTTTTCATTATTCACATTACTTGTCCCATGGGCACCCCATGTGTGTCTGAAGTCTTTATTACTGTTATTTGAGAAACCAGTATCGCCTGTACAGATGTCTCCCGGACGGCCAGAAGTACCATCTGTGATAGTCAAGAACACCCTGAAAATGATTTAAATTTTTCTGCTGTTAAGTTATGACAGAGGCGAAAGCAAACCACTTCATAGGGCCTGTCTTTTGCAACAACAGAGGAAGACTATTCAACCGCACAGTATTTTGAGTTGCCAAGAGAGTTTGGCAATGAAAAAGTACAAATTGGGGAAGAACAAGGAAAAAGTGGAAACTGGGAAAGCCTGACTTCTGGCAGCGGAGAAGAGAAACTGCTTCATCTGATGGGATAAGATCCAGGGAAAGCTCAGGCTGATTCGAGCCCTGTGAAAGAGAGGGAGGTATACAAACAGCAATGCACCGTGACTGTCCGATGCTTCTAACTGAACGTCCTGAGAAAGTGCAAGCCAGGGACAGAAAATTCTTGAAGAAAATGCATTGGAAGAGAAATGTCTACAGAGCAGGTGAAACAAGGATAAAGGGTACATTCTGCTCGGTTTGTTCACTCAGTAGCCCTCAGAAAGGGTTACTTTCTATTCAGGCCAGAAACTGATCCCAAATTATATTAACATGCAACACTTCTATGGATTAATGCCATAACTGAACATAGCTCTACAGAAATAATCCCCAAATGTCACTCAGAAGGAATTAAATCCTAGTTTTTTTTACTGGTGGATAATGGTAACAAAAAAAAAAAAAAAAAAAAAAAAAAAAGAAGAAAGAAAAAAGCAAGCAATTTCAGTGGAATTAAGGATTCATAGGGAGGTCAAGGACAACATTTTGGCGTGTCTTCAGATATAGTATTCTGCACCAAACAGAGGGAAGTACAACACGCATGCAGAGAAAGAAAGAGGGGGATGTGATTAAATGGTGGGTTAAAAGTTCATTAAGAAACAGTTAAAAGATGGATTGGAAATTTTCTTTCTTTACATGTTTGCATGGTTACATGTTAGAAATTTCGTTTCTTAGCATGTTCATGAGACAAAGGATGCCTCAAGAGTCTATATCTAACTGCACATTAAAAACACCCATAGCTAAAATGGTAGCTGCTAAGCCTTTAAACGTTTTTAAAAGCTATTATGTGAAATAAGCATGAAATATATACTACGTAACTGCTTCCGGATATTGTTTTCTTTCCTCCCGAGCTGTGACGGGAAGCCTGACAAGAGCAATAGAGTCCGTGCTGTGGGAAGGCTCCCCTGATAGCTGGTGTCTCGAGAGCCACACTTGTAGTAACTAATGATCCAGTACTGCAGCCTGTACATGCACTCTTAAGAAAATTATGTTAAGTTGTATATATGAAGGACTCAAGTGTGAATGACAGGCTAAAACAGGAAGAGCATTAATAGCTGCAAATAGGATTGAGAGGGCCAGCTGAGGAATATCGAGGACCTCTGTGTCTACTGATAGGAAACTCGTAAGAGAGGAAACTGGAGTATTAAATAAGGGTAATTTGCGATTCATATGTCACAATAATAGTATATTGCACAAAATATAGGATAGTACAGATGATCCTAACCAAGATACTTCCTTGGGGAAATGTAAATCTAATAAGGCAATAGATGAAGTGGGATTAATTAATGCTCTGAAGGCAGCTTTTCCTGTAAAACCGAAGGCCAAGTTGTTCCTATTCACATAACATGAATGATACACTTATAATTTTACACGCTATATTATTAATATTGCATGTCGTCATGGGCTTATGCATCAGACAATAACTTAGCACAGATGTCTGAAGGAGAAATGGAAGCCTTGACCTGAAAAGTCATCATAAAAGTTATTGGAGAACATTGCTTTTAGTGGAAGCTGTGCAAAGCCATTTACCATCAGGAAAACAATCAGTAAGTCAGCACAGAAAGGACGTTCATAAGTGCCCTCTGCATAGCGAGTAACTCTGCAAGCAAGGCAGACAATAAACTCAACAAACCAACACGAGATGTTGGAGAATTTTTTCACAGTATGTTATCAACTCTAAATGCAACAATTTTCTGTATTTTTGAGAGCTAGAAAGTAACATGATTTTTTAATGATACAACAATCTACACGTGGACCTGACTGAAATGGGCTTGGGAAGGGGCTAAACAGACAAGCACTGACGACAGCAGCATTAGCAGTCAAGGTGATCATTACGAAGCTTTTGTACTTTGTGTGTAAAGAAGATTAAAAATGTCAGGACACAGCCCTTCAGCAAAAGATAAAAACCAAAGAAAAATGCAGGAGTTCAAATCACTAAAGGATCTCGATTAGCCTGTTAAAGTACTTCCACAACTATATGACCAAGCAAGTTACGGTGGATATACAGTAATTACATAATTAGGGCAGTAAAAAGTCTAGTACATCTCGTCTGCATGAGCAAAAATTGACTATCAGAATATACCAGAAAAACTCAATGTAAAAACAGAAAATGTGTTTCATTACTCTAAGTATCAACATAATGAAGAATATCAAACTATGAAACTATCTCTAGTCACCCAAACTTTGTGAAAAGAAGTTGTCAGCGAAAGAGCTTTCCCTACCTCCCACACCAGATGCAGCAGGCAGGGAGGTCAAGGGATCTGGATAATCCCAGGAAGCAGGATCAGATTAATAAAAATGAAAGCAAATGAAAAGTACCATTTCCAATTAGAAAAATGGCAAAGGAGAGTCTTTGGAAGTAAGAGAACATTTGTTTTCAAGCTATCAAACTAGGCATTCACAGAAAACAGGAGTGAAAAAATAAACACATGAGAAGGTAGTGTTAGGCAGTATGGTTTATGTAGCTCTAGAGGTACAGATTTATTCCATTAAGAGGAGAGAGTCTGCACATTAATTGGGAAGTCATGCACATAATGAACGCACGATGACATTTTGATGCTTCACTTGTCTTCTCCCATGCCAATCCATCGCTCTGGTTTGCAGTCTGCCGTTATTCACAATGCATTAATCTTTGGGGTGAGGATATAAATATATTTCAGCTCTTTCTGTATAAGAGCATTCAGAAACAGGCACTTGCTTAGGCACTGCAGAGACTCTCCTTGGAGTGAACAGACACTGCAGTTTACATAGAGATTGCTGAAAAGAGAATTTATCTAGCAGCTAATTCTCAATGAAACCCTCTTTTAATGACTTTCTCCTATATTTACTATCTAATTTGCATTCATATACCCCTCATTATCTAAACACCTCATAATCTCAAATGTGCTTAACCTAACAAATTCCTAACATAATTCAGGAGCATTAGGGAAGTTTTATTTAGATAAGCAGGGACGATGGCAATTTATGCTGTCTAACTTAGGCACTGGAGCTAGAAGGGTAATCTGTTTTCTACAGAGTGAAAGGAAGGAGATGGGTCCTCTGAATTGCTAATCAGCTGCTACCCTGGACATGTTCAAGCACAGGCTCCTTCCTAAACCGTGAAAAGCATGCGCTGATGTTCAGTGCTGTGTGTTGCCTTCTCTTGGGTTGATCAAACCAGATCAATGTGGCATTACACTTTTAACTCCCATAAACTCACTCCCTGAGGTCCCTTTCCTCATGCCATTTTGCTGCTTTTGCCAAGGAAGGCTCACACAGGGTGGAGAAAATTCTTTCCCCATTTATTTTCTTTCCAGAACGGAAACAGAATATTAAGCAGGCAATTTTACAAGACAGGAAAAAAAAAAAAAAAAAAAAAGGGTTGAATCAGACTGTAGTTAACAGAAAGGTGATCATGCCCATTTTAAAATCACTAATATAATTTTATAATAATGAATTTTACAGCCTGCATGGCTGTGAATAACTGCAACTTAACAGATGCATCCAAATGTATATATCAAACTCATCTCTACAAACATAGCATATGCATGTTCTTAATATATCTAGTGAGCAAGCATGCATATGCATATATAATCACATATTTACTATTAGATATACACAAACACATATGTTCATCAATATAAACAAATGGACTATATCTACTTCACGTAAAATTTCCTTATAATTTCCCGTTGACTAAAATTCGTATCGGCTGGGAAGGGGTTAGCGAGGTTACAGGTAACAGCCTGACTCATAAGCAATGCTTCACTTATCAGTCTTCAGAAGATGCAGAACGCAGACAATCTTATCTTCCCTGTAGCAGACCAGGGATCGCACTCTCAGATCCCATTCGCCCATGGGCGACCCATGGGCCCATTCAGTACCTCAGAACAGCGGGGTCGGGACACAGTCTGCTCCAACCAAAGCATCGCTTGGGGAGAATTTACGGAGATTTAAATTATATGTAGACTACCTACAGTTACAGTAATGCCTCCTTGTTCCCAGGGCTTTGAAGATGTGAATCTCAGTGCAACTGGCTATTTGCTGCATTGTAAAAGATTATTGTTGTATTATGCTATAGGGTATCTGTACATTACTATAAGCATTTTGTTTGTTCTATGATACATATTTGCAGAGCGTATTTTGCAAAAAAAAAAAGAAAGCAAGTAATATTACCCCATCACAGAGATTAGCTTTCCTGTTTTTATCTCATCTTAATTGGGGTCTGTTTCTGTTGCCAAGCAAGGTTTAGTAGGCTTCCTTGATTCATAAATCAAGGGTGTTTGTTTCACTAAAACTAGTGTATAATCGGTTGTCAGCAGTCACCTTCGCTTTAAGAAAAGAGTGAAAGAAATCAAAGGAAATGTAGAATATTACTGGAAACTGTCTTTGAGCAGTGAATAGGACTGAGTAAATAACAGATCAGGTCCCAGAGAGGAAAAAAAGTCCCAAACATATAGGGAAGAATTTTGATATAAAAATGTTTAGATTTATTCATGCTGAAAATATAAGCTAAAAAGTTTTAATTTTGTATTCAATGAAATTCAATCTTTAACCGCAAAACTTTGTGTCTGTTTGGCCCTTTCAGGCTCTTCACAAGGAAAGGAGGGCAATCCATGGTATGAGCCTTTTACCAATACTTCTGTGTTGGGAACATTCAATTTGTGCTCTGCCTAACAAGACACAATCCCCTTCTGTGCACTGCCAAAATGGCCTGACCACTCTGACATGGATTAAGTAGCTCAGGGTCTCTGGAGCGAGTACTGTTCCTCTACAACTATATTATTTAAAAGGCCAAAGGAGGAGAGTGAAGGAAATGATACAGGCAGGGATGTAAACAGATCACTTCCCTCTGCACCATATGATGCTATTTTGCAAACTCAACTTCTGGATGTATTGGACCCACATTCTGAAGCGGGGTATACATTATTTACCAAAAAATCTATTTCCACACTGCTGGCTGGCACAGCTGAACAGAATGCACCTGTTCTTTAGACTCTTGTTCTGGAAATACGTTTGTTGTTACCTAATAGTTCCCTTTGCATTTGCCCCAGCATGGGAAATGTCAAACAACGCATGCGAAACTTGACAAAGCGGGCTGAACGCAACAGAGAATCCAGAACAACTGACAAATTATTGGTAATTTCTCTTATTCGTTTGACATGCATAACATACTGAGAGCAGTGCTGCCCAGCCCCCCATTGTCATCAATCCTGTGCTGCGCAAGCCCACCTACACGCTGCACGCTCCAGCAGCCCCTCTCTTTATACAAAACCTGCCACTAATCTCCAAGTCAGGGACAGCAATTATCACAAGTGCTAAGCAATCCACATCTAATCCTCCGTCAGTCCTTGGCCTTGATCTCCAAAGCAAGACTATAATTGCCCATTTCCTCATCATGCAACTGTAACTATACTGGCGGAACATCATCAGTCAGAACTCAAGCGATAACCATAAGGTGCAGCAACACATGGTTTGCACGCTGTATAAACTTGGAATCATTAAACTGCTTCTCAGGATAAAGCCCACCGGCCTTACAGCTCACAGACTTCTGAGCAGAGAAGTCAAGATTGCCATTGCATTTTTCACTGTGTTGAACCGGATATAAAATGAAATTTGTAATAATTAAGAATGAGCCAAGAATCTATACTTCATTTGCCAGTAAAGATCCTTCCATCTATATTTCTAATTTTTTCCCTGAAGTTTTCACTAGTTCTCAATCTTGAATCTAAATTCTTTAGGCTCACTATCATGTTTTTTTCTGTTTTCCTCTTCTAGTTTTGGTTGAGGTTTTTTTCATTGCTTTCACTTTAAATATTATTCTTCCTATTACAGCAGTTTTGTGGTGCTTATGAATGATCTTTCATACATCTTTGGAACTTGTGTATCATATCTTTCGTCTTTTGGAACATGTTCCACATACACAGTCAAGCTTACAGACATGCAGACCACATCATGTCAGCTCTTTAATGTCTCTTCCCTTCAGACTGCTTCTTCAAACGCGTCTTTTAATCTGAAAGAAACACTCTTCCTACAAGTACTTGTAGATACTCCTTGCAATGTAATAGAAGCAAGTGATGGCAAAGAGGAAGAGGGAGTATAATGGAGTATAAGAAATGTAAGTAAAGAAAGTCTATGTAAAGAGTATTAGAAAGAAACGACATACTGTGAAAAAAATCTCAGTGCAAGACGGGAGAAGGACAAGTAGAAGAGTGGGCAAAACTGAGAAAGTGGGAAGGTGGAGAAATAGACAAAAGAAAAAATAAAAAGGACTGAGAGAACCCCTCCTACCATTATCAGTAGGGTATGGTATGCCTGATAACCCTTTTGCCTTTAGTGAATGCCTTCATTCATTTCTATAAACCAGAGGCCAACCTGGAGAGCTGCAAAGTGGACAGAATGAACCAAGACTGAGATTTCCTGTCCCATATTCAGTAGGTATGAAAAGGCAATTTTTCTATCAGATGAACATCAAAACTCTGATTTTTCTTTCCTTTTTTGTAGGGGGAAGAAAAAAAACCCTAAAAATTGTGAACTTTCACCATCCTCATAACATTTTCCTACAAATGATCTCTGGACACCCCCCTCACTTTGAAAAGTCAGTGATACAAGAGTTTAAAACTTTGCCTTGACCATCTTTGAGCCAGGGTCCGTATCTAACCATGGCTGGATTAGGCTTCCCTTTCCTGGACACATCCACTTATTCCACAAAAAGCTTATAGATCTCTAGGACTCCATAAAAGAGATCATTTACAGGTACATAGCTATAGTTTATGTGCTTAGTCACACTCCACAATCTCTTGGCAAGAACCTCCTTCCAAACAACGGCTGAGTAATAAGAAACTTACTGAGTCACTATCGTGAAACCTTTATACTATCATCACCCACAACTGCTGTGTTATGCAACTACTGCAATTGCATGCAACTGCTGTCAGAAAATGCTGATTTGTTGAAAATGAGTCACAGGAGAAATTTAATGAAAAGTAATCTTTCCAGGGAACATCTTTCCCAGCTACTCTACTACTAAGGAGGGCTGCCAGACCCTTGAAAGCTGCACCCACGTAGCACGGGAAGTACATGCTGAAACATGGCTGAGATGCGGGTTTCCCTGTCGCCATGGATGCGAGTGCGCTTTCTCTCCCTTCTGCATGTACAGGATTTTCTTCCGCAACCAAGCTCAGTACTCTTAAACTGCTGGGAAAGATACCTCAAACCAACATTTTCTTTTTGCAGAAATTTTTGTTCTTTCTAAAACAAACACACACACTCCACCCTCTGCAAATTGGAATTTTCTTCATGATTCTAAATATACTTTTTAATCCATGTATACTTTTGAAACTCTCACACTACTTTTGTTATTTCTGTTGGCCTTCCTACTACTATATTTATCATCCAGAAGTGTCTCACTGTAAATAAGATGAACTCAGCACTGTCTTGTCACGAGCGTACTAATAAAAGCAACCTGCATCCTTACCGTGTACTGCAACGTGCACGAGTACCTCAGGAACAGAAATGCAGTATTATTTTCATTAGCAGCTCTGCTTTGCAGACTGATTCTGCACAAAGACATAAGCACCGTCTTAACAAATGACTTGCACATGCAAAATTGTGCATATACTACAATCTTTGCAGTGACTTTATTTCTCTGTTCATTAAGGAACATATTTTTTCCCCATTTCATGCATTTTAAAACATCTCTCTAATGAGTTTACATACTAAGCATTGATATTTCTTTTAACGTTTTTCCATTAGCGGTGTCAAACTGAATCTCTTGTCATTTGTCATGTTGCACTAAAAGTCTGATAATTAACAGATATGTTGCTGCTGTTGCTTAATGATGAATGCAGTTGTATAAGAGCATGTGGTTCTGCCTTTGTGGTAGTTCTTATTCAATCTGACTCCGACTTAGAGCGATGAACGTGTGCATAAGGTGCTATATAAAGCACTATATTTGAAGCGTGTGCGTGCATGCTACCATACTTTTAATATATACAAACTCAGAATATGCATAATTTAGCTTATGTTTTACAATGTATTTTCATAGAGTACTATACTAGCTCATGAAAAGGTGAAGGAGAGTCAAGAGCTTGCTGGCGCCCTGTTGCTCACTTAGATTTAGCATGCAAAGCACTTGCCTTTGCAAAATCACTATTATTTTCCTAGCTGGGACTTCTCTCTTTAGGTTTAAATATTGCATAGTCCAAGCTAAACATCCTGACAAAACACATTTGCGGTCCCTGGCCTCTTAAACTTTTTCATGTTATTTTCAATTGTTTTTCCTTCAAAGATAATAACGTTAACACGCCAGTTAGTTTTGTACTCTTTTTGCTCACACAGGCTTGCTACCTCGCGGCTTGCTGACCACCTGTGCACACTTTGGGAAATTTTTTCTGCGGAAAGCAATAAATGCGGAACCAAAGTGAGTGCAGGAGTGGGTCACAGGGGCGCAGGTTATTGAGTGACACCTGGCACTTTGCTTTAACCCTCACAGATGCGCTCTACCACTGAGCAGAGAATAGGATAGTGCAGACAGAAGTGCTTTAAGAGGTTACAGAGAACAGATAAGGGGCCTTTTAATGTTACACTATTCACTCCACATTGATATTTGCTTGTCATCTTTATCCACCTGCAGTACACAGAGGAGCATCTTCTGCAGAAACAATGTGCTCTCTCTGGGATGTTGTCATCCTGAACTTGACTTTGCAGAAAAGCTATATATTCATTTTTCACATCCTTTTCCCATTTTTCTCTTCAATCTATGGTAAAACACACCATGCTCTTCTCTGCGTAGGAAGTTCACATGTTTTGAGAAGGATCAATTATTCACAAATCTTAAAATCAGAAGTTAGGTCTGCTTTAGTAATTTATGTTGCAAAGGGAGAAAGAGAGATTTTTATTTTTTGATGTGTATTACGCAGCTGATCATTTTAATGGCAATTCATTACTTCCTTTTTCTCCTTTTAATTGAAATGGTGTCTAACTCCAATTAAACATCTAAGAGAATTCCAGTAACAGGGCACTATTGTAAAATCAGTTACTGTATAAATGCAAGTAAAATTCTTGCTTTTAACAATTGGGCTTGTTTGCGCATCGTGGTGGTGTTCTGAAACAACAGGTCCAACTGCAAGAAAATACGGTCTGGTCTGTCATTTTGATGGATCATCATTGCAGCAGTCAGTTATGAACTAGAGACACATATTTTTATCTGCATAAGGGTAAATAACAACACATTTACTGCGTATTATTCATACCCAGTTGGGCTAATATGTCCTCCCACCGAACACCTCCATGATACTACGGAAGTCAACAAGGGTGGTAAAGGCATGCGGCTTGCCCTGGAGGAGCAGTATGGATGCCATATGCTGCCCTGTGCTGCTGTGGCCATTGGTGGATGCAAAGCTAGATGCCTCTCCAAAAGCGGTCTCTTGAACAGGCACCTCCGCATTGTCCCAAGACTGGACTGTTTTGGGTGCAGCTGTACTTTCTACCGAGGAAAAGGGAATCTGGGGGACGATGCCTCTGAATTTGGGTATACAGAGTTACCTTTGCTGTCTCTCCAGCCAAGTGACAGTTTCTGAGTGATAAGGACCTCTCTTAGTGTTGGGCTGTACCACACAGAGCCAGACAACAATGGGGAACAGCTGGGACCACAGGACAGTCTGAGCTCCGCTTTAGGTTTTGTCTTTCCTACGCGTATCAGAAAGGCTAAGTAAATAATTAACCACAGTGGGATGAGACATGAGCCATGTGATTATCTGATGATAATCTGATAATCTGATCTGATTCCTTTGTGCAAATTAGAAAAAAAAAGTGAGTGAGGTTTCTTTTTTTCAGAAGGAACTCTCAAGTTTGTGCCTTTTTTTTTCCCCACAGATGGCAGCTGGATTCTGAAATTACTTTTCTTAAAAAAACCCTGAGAGTTCTTATTTATTAGCATGCTATCCAGGAACATCTCACTAACCTTCACAAATCAAATCTGTCTGCCACATGATCTCCATTATGGACCATACTCTTTCCTTCACTCATATCAGTTTAAATCACCAGCGACTCTGCTAGCTTCGTAACGTTCATTTTGATTTACACTAGTGCAAACTGAAAAAAAGTCTGCCCTTTCAAATAATTTCTTTTCCTTTTTTTTTTTTTTTTTGCAGCTCCAGATCAAACCCGGGATTTTTTCTGATTTCCAGTTGAATGATCCATGTGAGAAAAATACCACCCTCTATCAATAAACTCCAACCTAAATTTCTCATATTTTCCCTCATGTCCTGTTCATTAAAGTATTTATGTTTACATTATTCCTACAAAGGCTTTGACATTTTTATTTAAAGGAAGGGACATTGGAATTCATTAAAATAGATTTGAAGAGCATTTTGCATGTTCACACTGGAAATGTGCTGCTGTTGATTTGTAAGTTAGTGTTCCTAAGACATATGTGCATGTGCAAGATCAACACTGGAAGATGTTTAATTAACACAATAAATATCACCTCGAATTGTTAGATGTATCTTTTGTGACCCGATAGCCCTTTCTCAAACTGTGATATTTATTCTGCTGGAAAATAAACAATCATTAAAAATGTGGATTTGTGAACAAAAAATGTAAACAAGCAAGGAAGTAAGTTCTTAATTGAAAAGAATCCTTTGAGCATCCTGTTATTTGGCCTGAAGTCTTTTGATCTCAGGCCTAGTGATGAGCCAGTCACTTCACAGAACTTAAGGGAGTTTTATTGGTATGAAATTGGCATATAATAAAGGTCATATAATGGCATAGGATAAGGTTCATATTTCATTTTAACAAGTGAAGTGAGATTATTTACTGCTCAATTTACAGGCTGTAAGTGCATTCTGCAGTGTTTATCCATTGAGAGAAACAGAAAAAAAGAGGCAACCCAAGCTTCCCCAAAAATACATTGCAACTGGGGACTGCTTAGCAATTGCACTAATAAAACATTTAAAGAAACATCAGGGCTTAAGCTACTCAAAGCTTATTAGATAATTAGGCTGATTGTCACTGAGGACTTGATGCTGAGAGGTGCTGAGCAAAGTGCCAAGATCCTCAAGTGAATAGTCCATGAAAACTGCATCCTTCAATTTAAATGCAAGCTCTGGTCCAGAAGTGGGAAAATGCCAGATCAAATCACAGTGAGATCTGGAAATATCAGTCTAGATTTTTTTCTTTAAAATATTCCTTTTAAATATACGTTGTTCACTGAGGCTAAGAAAACTCCATTCATTTCTCCATGCTGTTGCCCATTTAATGAGGCAGAGAAGCATTTTATTATTCCCCTCTGATGAATATACAAGCACCAAAACGCAAAGCTGAACAGTGAAACAAACAGAAAATTATTTCAATCCTCTTAATTCTCTGCTTTTTTGGCAGCGAATGCCATAAGTCATTCTAGCTTAGCCGCCACAGATTCAAGAGAGATTTCTTTTTAAACTTTGGAAATGTTTAAATTAAATGAACTAACAGAAGAATAATTTTTACCTAAACAGGGAGGAAATAAAAGGAGAACTTTTCAAATATGACAGTGGCTATCAACTCATTTTTTTCATGTGTGTTGCAATGAGTCTGAATACTACTTTAGGAGGGCAAGCTTCCCCCATTCAATCCAAATCCACGCAATGCAAAGTCCCATGAAACTCTGTAAACTAAAATAACCTTTTCCTCCAAACTCCTTCCCTGAAATTCTTGAACAGTTGCCGGCGGTTGAACCGGAATGGATTTGGAAGGGTTTGAATTAAGTGCAGCTAGCCCAAAAGACAGTTTGGCTTCCTACCGAGGTGTAAAGGACAAAAAAGGGATTGTGGTGGACAGTGCATTGTTATTGTGAATTATGCAGTGAGCTAAAAGAACACTGGAATAGTCATCAAAGTTCCTAAGAGCTGCTCTCCTCCAGATGAGCTAATAGAGTGGCTCTGAGCTCTGAGGTTAACTGAAATCAAATTTAACAGTGCTGTAAAATACATTTACTGTATTTGACTTCTTTCTAAAGTTACAGCAGTGATTCTGCTGACCCTATTGTCAGTAACAGCTCCATTTAACTCAACATTATCTGCATGAAGATGACCACAAAATTTTACCTAAAGCACATATGACAAGCTGTAACCTTCACAAAGGTTCATGTATTTTGGGATATTCTAAGAAATCAGAAAGCATCGATCAGAAATCTATGAAACCATTCACCAGGTTTTCAAATATCTTCATTTAAATAACACTCAGAAGGAAGGAGTCATTGTACAGCACTGTTTCATTAATAGGCTTAACATGATAAATGATTGCTTGTAAAAACAGCTGTTCCTGAGAAGAAAGACCTTGGAGGTCCTTTCCAGCCCTATGGAATGGAAAGACAACTCTGGAGTTATGAGAGGCTTACTGCTGTATGTGATCAGCATCTCATTACTTTGTTCTATAACTTGAATATGTATCATTTTATGTTCCTATAAATTTTTCAGGTACAGTGCTAATATTAATTATTGATTGGATGTAGAAGTGTCGACTTCCATCGGGTGCAATTAATAATGCATGTCAAACTGCAAGATAACAAATGTGTGTTCTTTGAAAGTGCGTTAGAATGCATCAGATGCTTTTATTTTCCATTATCAAGAACTGATTTATAATCTTAAAAAATTGTTTTCATTATACTTTTCAAGGGAAAAAGGAATTTTATACCTTAAGGCTGTATACTCTCCAGTCATTTGAAAGACCACAGAGATGCAACACTTAGAGGAACGTTTGCTCATCTTACGGTGCCTCTGTAGATCTGTTGTACCTTTTCCCACAGATGAAGCCTCACCCTGAATAGGGCCATTTTCCACATCTCTACAGGAGCCCATACCATCTGGCAGGCCTTGGCTAAGCTGGGGTTGTGAACAGTAGAGCAGGTGTGAGCAGAAACATGAACACGGGCTACAAAATTAGGAACCACATGAGTTACATCTTCCTTGACAGCTGGGGCCGTAAGAATATGGTCCACTGAAGCCAAAGGAGTCCAGTTAACTCGGCTGGGAGCAGCAGCTGACCGCCAGAGCACAGGAGTCTCAGCTATTATACTGAGATTTAAGTGTAACTCTGACCCATGAGCATGAATAACAAAAACCTCATTGATTTCAACTAGAGGAAGCTTGGGTCTATTTACTGAAACTGAGTCGATTCTCAGAAAAATAATTAATTCCTTGTCATGTCTCACGTGTATTGATTTTTGTAATTACAATGAAATTGGAAGCAAGGGTGGGGGGAAGGAAATGCACTTGATTTATGTTTAATTTGATGCACAAGCTGTCAAGGACAAAGAAATTAACACGCAATGACCATGCTTATCCTTGATGCACTCCTCTGTGCTTCGATAACGATGGCCAGACACACTCCGTAGTGGCGAATCTAAAATCACACACTGCTCTAACGTACAGAATTCAGTACCGTGGTATAAGGAGCTGTGTTTCTACAGCAGCCTCCACAGCACGCAGAAGAGATGCCCAAGGGGAAGAAGATAAGGACAGGACAAGTTTAATGTGTATCAATGACTAAGAGGAGGAGACAAAGAATTAGAACAGGGGAGAAAAGAATACAAGCTGCTGCTGATAATAAAGCTGCCAGTAGATAATGTAAGTGAAAAAACAGGAGTGAGAGGGGGAAAAAAAAAAAGATGTATGGCCTTGCAAGGCAATGGTGCTGTTAGGAAAAAGCGTCGGGAGAGCATTTGAACTTTGTTTCCACTGTGCTTTCATTAAAATGGCAAGTTAGACACTTTTTGACCTAGAGTCAGTCAGTATTTGACTTCTTAATTAGGTGACAGTCTCCTTTTCCAAACATGCTTGTGGGAGTGGCTGGCCTGTTTCCATACACACACACAGAGACTTGATAATAATACTCAATTTCTAGTTTCTACAGCATCAGAGATTAATTTGTCACAAAGATATCCTCATTACTTACACAGATACAGCATGACATTTTGGGCCCCTTGAAGCCAATGCCTACCCTGATTTCAGCAGCACCACAGGATGCTGAAGAACCATTGCTAGCCTTTTGCCTAACAGTATCAGTTCAGGAAGTAAAGTCTCCAGCGCTTATATGAGAAAAAAGCTTTTTGTTACACAATAGCCCTCAAATGAAAGCTGCAAAACAGTCTCTCATCCAAGCATTAAAAAGAAATGATATATATGAGGGAGAGGCAGATTTTAAGGGTGTAAATCAGTTCTGAGTTAAGTACTTTCATCTAAACACATGATATTTTAAACAACACCCAAGCACTCTGCCTCCAATACAGGGAACTAATTTGCATCCAGTTTGTGCAGTTTCTAAAAGCTGTTGTTTAAAATGTCAGCACTCTAAGGGAAATTTTCCTCTGGTGACCTACACACACCACAATAAAGGAACCTGCAAACTCTTACTTAAAAAATCAAAACAAAACAAAACCAACTCACTGGTGTGGCAGTCTGTCAGCAACACTTTGGGAAAAGATATTCTTCCTGGCTATGACACAGCTCTGTGCACAAAGTCATAAGACAACGAACTGTGAGTCAGTAATAAATAACCAAATGACAACGACTGATGATGGCAAATCTGTCTCTAAAGGAATTACTGGTAAAAATACTAAAAATTCTTTCCCTCTCTCCCTAATAGTTTAAACTCTTTGTTTAGTGGTTGAGTTGATACTGCCAGAAAACCGCTTTAACACAGCTAGCATAAATTTCAGTGGATGTTTGAATACTGAAGCACGAGAGACTAGACTGTTAAAAAAGCTGCCCCTAGAATGGCTGCTGTTTGCACAAAATACATTGGTTCTTCTCAGCTGGGAAATCATTTGATCTATTTTATATCATATGTCCTGTCTGTCGCTAAGGAAGCAAATATGGATATGAAATATGACCGTGAAGCAAAACATAAAAAGAGACTTAATAAAATGAGTAATTATGTTTTGCCTAAATCCTCCTCTCATGCCAGGAAGAGGCACATACCATCATAAATTCAGCAAGTCTGCCCATTTCAGCACGTGGGAAAGGGAAAAAAAAAAAGCTGCAGCCAGGCCCTGTGAGGCACATTACTGCAGAGGGTTTCCTCAGGAGAAATTGAGAGCACTGACTGGGGAGGGCTGATTACTGCAGTGCTTTAACTGATGGCCAGATGCAGGGGGAGACAAGGGGTCTGGAGCTGCTCTGTGCCATGACCTAACGCTTGGCACGTGGACAGCTGATGGAAGAGTCTAACGCTACTGGTCCAGCACAATCTTTCAAAATGAAGCCCAGGTCCTTAGTGACAAATTTTCAGGGTTTTATGCTACTTCTCATTAAAAAAAAAAAAAAAAAAAAAAGAGAGAGAAAAAGAAAGGACACAGAAGTAATCAAGTGCCCAAGTATTTGTGAAAACCCAGTGCTATAAGTACTAGCTGAGTATTCTTTGAAATTTAAAATTCCAGCATTTAAATTGCAGTCTTTTTAGTTCACATGCCTGAGAAACTCATGATTCTACAGCATCAAATATAAAACATAATATTATGTATAGTCTGTACACTCAGATGCTCAGAACATCGAAAATTTCCAGCTAATTTATAAACATGATTTTAAAAAGATGAGTAGAAAACCAGAAATGCAAACATCTTTATTTTTCCAAACTATTGTAAACTTCTAGCTCTTCAGACCTTAGCCTGATTTGTTCTCTGGACATTCACAAAAAAGACATGACAACACTGATTAGCTGACACCCAATGCTAGAATTCAAGCTGTAATACAAGGACAGAAACTTTAGGACTCTGGACACAGACAAGAAATGAAAAGTGAAGCCTAGAACACACATTTGAGCAAGTGCAGAAAAAATGAAAGCAGACATGACACAATGGGCTGTGAAGAATTATACTTGGATATGAACTCTGCTGAAAACAAGTCTCCCTCTGCATAGAAGTCCGATTATATAGTTACCTAGGTCTTCCTACAGGAAAACCGTGTGCAAGTGGAGGACTCTGAACTTCCTCCACTGAAGTCAATGGCAAAACTACCACCAGCTTCACTAGAAGCAATAGTCAGCCTGCAATCTTCAGGATGAAAAACTGTATTTCAGAATATTACATGTAGATGCAGTGCACAAAATCAAATAGAGGAAATCCAGCAAGCAATGTAGAATATTAAGCAGTTATATTATGAAAACACTCACTGTTTTCCACAAAAATATATCCTCATCAATTATCACAAATATCTGCGGCAAGCATGCTAAAAAGATATCTCTTTTTCTTTTCAATGTAAACTGTGTTTTGTTTTTGTACTGCTAAAGCACAATAGAGTGAAGGGCACACTCTGCTGGTCAGAAGCGCCATTTACACTGAGAGATTTTTAACAGTATGAGTACTAAAAAATAAACCCATTATACGACATCTGGACTTGAAGTGGGGCTCCACAGTAGGCTGCTACTTGACTTTTTTCCATCCTGAATACTAAAGACAATGGCTATGATGCTATGAATGGACTTTCTCATGTTTAAACATCAGCCTACCTGCTGTAAGAACACTTTCTTTCCTGGACATTTTTTAGCAGTATAACATTGTTCAAAAACTCTTTACCTTAGGCTTTTCGTCCAGTATTTGCTGACGAATCTCCTTGTGTTTTTCTACAAGTTTTTCCTGTCTTTTACTCTGAGCATCTTCTAACTGTAAGAAAATAGCAGAGAATTTTGTGTTTGTTTTTTTTCCAGATATTGCACATCCTCACTTTCCCATCTCTTCCCCAATAAATATTTCATCCTTCAAAATGAAAATGAAAATAATCAACACTATGAATAATTCTAATATAAACTTACACACCATTTTCACAAGCATCCCTGAGCACAACCGCTCTAACAGTTGTATGTAGACAATATATCTCAGATTTCACATACGGTATTTAGAATCAGAAATGTCTAAAGGATTTATTGTAGACTTCTAATGCTATTAAAAGCATAATGTATTTTTAAAAATAATATTATTTTGCTTTAGCTTTTATTGTATGAGCTGTGCAAAATGACCTCTGTTCCCAGAAGAAGAGGATTTACAACTAGAGTCCTAGGTGAACATGTTGATAAATTTTGGGCCTGATTTAATAAAGCACTCAGACATGTGTCTGACTCCAACAGGAATTAAGCATACTTAATTTGCTAACTCTTTAGGTTGCTTCCTGAATCAAGGCCTCTGTGAGCAAAAATGGGCCAACTTTTGAACTGAACTATTTCTGCACTGAAATGAAGAGAAAATTCAATAGAGGCATATGTTTCATTGTGATTCCACGCATCAAAACACTGCAGTGCATACTTTCAGCCCGGTGTAAACCACCTGTAGCTTCAGAAAAGCTAACACCTGCAATGAAATTATTTGACTTCTGTTTAGAGGGCTCATAGAATGTTTTTTGTATTTCAGTAACTGTACAAATGTAATTAAGGTTAAAATATACACTGCAATTAAATGTTTATTGACTTTCAGAGGTCCTTATGGCAATCTTTGCATTCATGAGACAGCAACCCAATTAAAAAAAATGGTACATTGTCCATGAATAAATACAGGACATTCAAAGATGAAATCATAACTGTACTAAAAATCTTCTCCTCTTGGCATCCCCCAAACACTAACAATTAATCAAGATCTGTCTGAAATTCCAGTTTTCCTTTAACTGGAATGTGAAATTAAAAATCAGCACTTGCAAAATCTTTATACCAAAGCTTACAATCTGCAGTTTAATATTACCGAAAATATGAAAGTTGACATTTTACCCCCTAAAATGAAAAATAAACATACGGCCTGACATACCCGTTTTATGTACTGCACCACCTCCTGGATATACGATCGAATCATTTCGGTCTTCTCTCTGGGGAGAAGCAATCAACAAGTTATTGTAGTCAATAAGATCACATCAATATATTTTAATATCCCACAACTCCTTACAAAACAAGTAAGGCCATGTTTTGAATGTATGGATCTGCCTACTTAACTTTTATCCACTCCCTAAATGTGCCTTTTGTAACAGGCAGCACCTGTAGCATATGAAAGGCTCAGACGTCCCCATGACCTACCACAACAAACCCCCTGCTCTTTCACAACAGGCTTTTCCCATAGACTACTGACACATCTTCAAAGTGATGGTGGTGTTCCTTAAGGCCCAATTGTCAATCTAGGAGAGCACACGATCATCAGTAGAGGCACACTGCCACGTTGTGGCATGTTATATAGCAGAGAACTAGTCTCTGTCAGCAAGCAGATACTGCTGGTGACACCCGAGACAATGGCAAAGTTACCACAAAGGGCAGGGCAGGCTCGACTTCAGTCCCCAGCTTTGCTTTGTAAACCACATAAAGCTGAACTTGGACGAAATACTTGAACTCGGTGAGATAGTTATTAGATAACCTTTGGTCAAAGGCTGAAGAAGAGTTCCCCCAAAGGGACAAATGCACATAAAATAATAATTTGTGGATACCCGAGTTGACCAGATTCAGGACAGTACTCTAAAACCTAATTACAGGAGTTTCTGTATATGGCACTAAAATCTCATGGTTTTAGATAGTTACGCTATCCCTGGGTGCATGTAGGAATTAGCAAAATTAAGTAACAACTAATACAATGTATTCTCTCTGTATAATATTCTTTCCCAAATTTGAGTAAAAGCTTTAAACAAAGAACAGCCTGGCCTGGATGACTCGAATGGGACCCACCGGAAGGTCTCGCTAGTCTCTGTCCTAGTGTGAAAATGAGGAAAAGCTGTGCAACTTGCCAGAGGAAAGCTGAATTTCCCATGTAGTTCCCATCTCACCTTTCCCAAGGACTCTGAAAAGCCTGGCCAAGGAAAGCCCTTGGGAAAAATAAGAAAAAACATAAAGGGAAAACAAAAAAGGATTTCTACTTGTCTGTTGCTGAGCCTGTCCCACTGGTGTCTCATTAACCTCTCAGCAAATAATTTCCTATTGCAATTGATTTTTACTGCTGTAACATTTTTGTAATGACTAACTACTTTTTTTCTAATATGACATCCATACCCTCTGACCAGCTCTGACCACATAAAGTATTTCTCCCTTTTTTCATAATCAATTATTCTTATTTTGTTGTTTTTTTCTAGGATGCTTATTAAAATGTTATAATATAGATTCTTAAATTATCTGATGCAGTTCATTGTGTGCGTCACCTTCTTTCAGTGTTACCAAATACACAGATTCTATGCTGAGAGGCTCCAAAACCTGTATAAACCTTTTTACCTGTAGAAAACCTAACTTAGTTGTGTCTTTGTTACTTGGTAAAACTCAGATATTCTGGATTTTCCCTTTTTTTTTTTGTTGTTCCTCCTGTATTTTTAACTGTCCTTAAATGTTACTAAAGTAAAGACTGGTAAAAAGAATATCCCAGCAAACAGTGCAAGAATAAAATGCTCCATTTTCTTTCTGAGCTGCTTGCCAAAACAAATGAAGGAGGACAAACAAACCTAGATACTGTGCCCTTGGGAAGAATATAATCAACTTGCACAACTACAGTTTGTACTGTCTGGTGGTGTATAAATGAAATTAATATTCCCATCCCTGCTCACAGAAACTGCACACTCAGAGCTCAGCTTTCTTCCCTCTTCCACCCAAAGTGACTGCACACTGCATGTCACTGGAGAAGAATCAGTAGCACAAGATCTGAGGGGAGTTTATCACAAAAGTGGAGCAAACCCTCTAGTGTGTCACTGCTATTTCTTCTGGAGAGCAGCTTTAACAGAGTTAAGAAGAAAAGATAACTCACAAATAAAAATCTAAGTTAAGGTGAAATCAAACCCTGTGGGAACTGAAGCCGATAAGTCTATTTATACTCAGAGGAATGGTGTCTGGACTAACATCATCTTGGTGAATCACTCCATCGTGCCACTCATAGGCATGTCCCCTTACCAGACATCAGCACCTTTGTAGCTGACCCAGACTGTCAATGCTCGCAGAACAGGAGATTAGATTAGTCCCAGGAAATTAAATTAGTATCGGTGGAAGTAAGACGAACTCCACTGCCCCGGTCAGGTATTACAGTCTGACTAAAAGCTGCGTCGTATTTCTTTGATTTTCTGGTTGTGAAAAATCTTGTGTCTCCTCCTATCATATAAGGATAGGGATCCAGGGATATACTTACTCTTCCATTTGATTTTTATCCTTGGACTTTGCTTCTGTGATCTTCTCCTGCCTCTTCTTGTCCATTTTTTTCTTCAATTCTTTCTTTTCTCTAAAGCATGAAAAATAAAGGCAAGTTCAAAATGCGTATAAACAAAACCCACAAAGAGTAGTGATCGATTATAAGGGGAATGGCACCTTACTTTTCACATGTTTCTTTCAGCTTCTTTAGCTGGCTGTTCTGACACTCCTCTGCTACATCTGTCAACTTCTGAATAAGCTAAAAAAAAATCCCAAGAAACAAAAATACATATTTTCAGCTAAACATCATACATGCATCTAAGTTTCCTCAAAAGTCTGCAGCAGACAAAGTGTTACACCATTTCCTGATTAATTACCAATGAACAAAAGCCAGTAAACACTCTTATCAGTGTAAATGCATTCTTAACTTGCGGAGTCCAGCCAGACGTGTATGTCCAACTGAAACAGAAATTACTACTTCTCTGTACATCAAGATCACATAGTTTCAGAATACTAGATGTAAAATCAAAATATGTGTTGCAGATTCTACCATTAACATGCCTGGGATAATTCATAAATGGTCACAAACTGAATTTATGCAATATAAATTACAAACTGAATACTCAAGATTTTCTGCGAGTGCTGAAAACATTCCTCTTGCATTGAGCATTATTACATGGAGCAGCTTGGATTTCAGGGTGGTCAGGTAGATATTGAAAATTCACTCATGATAGTTAAGAAAGCTAAGTATAGCCTACATTTTGATCACAGAATCGTGGATTCAAAAAATCCACGTCATTGGTTTGAAATCTGCTGTGCAGCGCTGGCTCCAATCTCATTCATGCTGAAACTGCTCACAAAAAGCGCGCTGGTGGTGGTGATGCTGATGGAAGAGGACACACGGACAGGGCTTGTGTGCAAGTTCAATGAACGGTGAATTAAAGTGGGAAACGGGACCAGTTTGGTTTGATCAACCCCTCTAGTTTAAGTCTGATTCTGTAAAATAATCCTCTCGGGATGATGAACCAGAGAATGTAATAATGTGTAATAATGCCTAGGTAGTCTGACCCAGCTTTTCATTCCTTAGATAAAAGGAGAAAGATACCGACAATAGGCTCTCCTCTAAAAGAAAGACATCAGAAAGAATCTCTCAGCTGCAAGGGAGATTTTAATTGAAATATTAACTCCTGCACAGCTCAGATGGAAAACTGTCTGAAGGTTCTGTGCTAAAAAATGAATTTATCCTGACGCTACCTAACTGGACAATGCTGAAAATGTAACTTTGCTTTGAGAAACGCCATTTCCCATTTTGAAATGAGAAATAAATTAGCTTACAATATAAGCCCAATTATGTGGGTCCAAAATGGTTCGTTTTTATAAAAATTAAAATCTCTGAGATGGAGCCGACAACTATAACTTGAATGTGGACTCTCTCCCTGTGGCACAGGTAACCACATCCACGCACCCTCACTGGAGCAGCTGTGACTCACATACAACTGGTGATAAACAGGGCACCACTGGGGAACTGCAGCTCCGTGCTATGATCCATGGGAAGGAATTTATGAAAAGGCCTTGCTGAGTGATATCCACACATATCACCCCTCTGACCTGCTCTTTTTGGATGGCAGGGCACAGCAGACAAATCACCCAACAGTAATGAGGCAAAACATCACATAATAGAAAATATTACGAGAGGATTGTCTGGAGTTGAGAAACAGTTTGCACTCCTATAACACCCTTTAAAATGTTATTTTTCTGCCTGAGAATATCCATCAGCATCAGCTGCCATCTGCCCAAGCTCCTCTATTTCAGCTCAGAGGACCTATGATCCTGCTGTAGTTGTCAGCCAAACTCCAGCTGTAGAAACACAAGCTGGCTTGGACCGATGGATGCAAAGGATTTCTTCACCATATACAGATTATATTCTGCTTCCCCTTAAAGCATTCATCTGCCACAGGAACACTGTTTGGCACAACTCTGTGCCCTGGGGCATGTTTGAATCTATTTTCATTTATTTATTTTCATGGTGTTTCAATTTATTTTCCAGCTCATGCTGCATCCTTAAGTGTAGTACATTTTAAAAAGTGGCAGAACAGAACGGGAACATCATCCAAAAGCTGCAGTAAACTGAGACTTATATAACTAGAGGTAAGGACTCCCTGCGTTCGCAGTAGTAATAATCCTGTTGCCTTTCTGTCTTCCATCCAAATCCTTCCAAGTTGTTAGAAGTGTTAGTGACAAAGTGACACAACAATCCCTTGAAGTTGCAGCAGACCACAGGGAAATCAAGCTCTGGAAGGGACTCCAAGTAAGAGGAAGCCCCACTTAATTATAATGTCATGCTGCTTTCATTACTCCCCGTGAGATCACTAAAGAAAAGCAGACGACATAACAAACGTACCAGCTTAATGTGCTCTCGTTTCTGGTACTTTTCACTGTAATACTGCTCCTGTCGGAGATTTAGCAGCTGCTGTTGTTGCTTCTCCTTCAGCTCAACTAGCTTCTGGGTCATTTCAGAGTCGAGCGCAGCTAATTCCTGTTCAATAGTTGAAGAACCATGGTCTGGGCTGCTTGTTTCAGATCTGCAAAGATGCACACACACCACCGAGGTCTCAGTCAGTAGGCATGTACATTCTACCCATATTTAAACCTTGTTTTTAAGGCAGCTGGTTATATGTAGCTCATTAAGAAACTTCTCAGCACCACGTATGGGGCGAGAAGACGATTTTAGCTCTAGTCAGTCCAGTAATTTCACCTTTAACGAAAAAAATAGCATTGACAGTTTATTAAAGGCTATTGCTTTTAAACCTCATTTTACTAACCCATCGTGGTGGTGTGAACTGGACTTAGTATAAATGAGCTACAAACGCAACTGCCAGGACTTCCCATAAAAAAATGCCCATGGAACTTGTTTATCCACCTCCAGACGTGTAACTTGAACTTCAAAGCTGTACAATCCTTAGCAGAAATAGTGAATGCTAAGTATTTTGAAAACTGAGTCATTCTTGCATACACTTAGCAATAAATTTAAGAGCATAACTCTACATCTGCATTTATGAAATCCTTAAAATGGTTAGGAACATCCCTTTATTTGGTATTTTCTCCCCCCTTCAGGAAATGCCATGCACAGCACACAAGTGCTCTATGGACTGCTGACTTGAGGAGGAAATTTAACACCCCAGTGGGGAGTAAACCTCAGAGAGGCAGCACATAGGAGCAGAAGAAAAATATAGTGATATTGCTAAAAAGCAATACTAAGGGACAGTTGGTTTGGGGTTGTTTTTTTTCTTTCTTAAGACAGAAGGAAGGATAGATCTAACTGTGAAAGGAGACATGACATGACAACACTAAAGTGCTCAATGAAAAAATAAGCAGCAAAAGCAGTTTACTACTGGCCTGAGAATAATACTAAGCCAAAGAAAACCATTTACAAAAAAAAAGCTATGTCCCTGCTGTGCTGCTGTGTTTACTGCTGCACTCAGGTGTTAACTCAGTTGCCTGGGAAACCTCAGGAACAGTGCATGAGACGGACAAAACAGGAAAACCTTGGACAGAGAGGGCCGACAATGTGAGAAAAAGAGTTTGTTATTCAGAAATTTGCAAAGATTACAATACAGAGAACTTGCTACACTCTTGCTTCTCTTTTTGCTCCCATATTCAAGTCTGCAGCTGCTGTCAATTAGAGTAACTTGAACTGAAATAACGTGAAGCTGCTTTCATCAGTCTGAGGATATGAACCAAGGTAGCCTCTTTTTATTTCTTGTATTTTTATTGTATTTTAATATTCTGCTAAGAGGTTAAGTGGTGTCAGTGTGATAGGTGAGGATAATTTAAATGCAGAGCCAGAAGACAGTATTAATGCATATGAAAGTCAGCATATTATGCCATTACACTATGCATTTTAAAGCTGACATTTCTCTTGTATTTTGGGGAAAAAAGAAATAAGGCCTATTTCTAAATGCTGGTTAAAATACTAAGACTATGTTTTAATGGACATGTTCATCAGGGAACTTCAGAACAATGCCAGCAAAACACTTGTACATGTGTATAAATAAATACTTCAAACTTCCTATAGACAATGGCTTTACTGAATCTTGGTCCAGTTTTAGACAAGGGCATGAAACATGGATTGCTTCTGACTAGAGACAACACATTTGTATGGCAATCTGATATGGGGACTCCTGATGAAGTAGTGATTTATACTTTGCAGTTACAGGCAAATAGCGTGAGCAATAATTTAAAATGATAAAAATCACTTTTTTCCTTGGGATGCAGTATTCTGTTAGAAGTCCTCTGTTTGAGATATGTACTTGCAAGTTAGAGAATCCATCAAAATATATTCCTGCCTTTTTAAAATTCAACCTCAGATTTTTTAACCTTCAGATTTCTCTGTATCTGCACATAAAACTTCACATCTCTGAAATCACTGTGACAGCTCCACATAATAGACTGCAGGTTTTTATTGCCTGATATCATGAATGATTTATGGTCAGATCATAATGAAATAAAAAAACAAAATCCTTTTTACTCAAAGATAAATGAGTCATTTTATTTATTCGGTTTGTTTTTCTGCTTAAATTTGAATATACTATGCTAGAGAAAAGAAACATGTCTTTGTTTTGTCAGCCACTGTCGCGTGCATTGATGATGGAAAATACAGCGGATAAAATAACACTGTGTGCAGCTGACAACCAGTCATTAAGGCAGTTTGTTAAGCTCAAGTGTAGAACCCAGAAGCCTGGAAACTGGCAACAGTTAAGGCCAGCTGAACATAGCTATATTATAAGTGTTAAGCTCTTATTAAGCCCAAAGACATTCTGTCATCAGGCAGGCATCAATGAATAAGCTCCTTCCTAGGGACAAGTTATGGCCTCAATCCCAGTCACTTACAACGAGAGGTACTATCAACACGGTTAGCAGCCAGAGCATGCTTGCAGCCTTTCTCTGATGATCTCCTACCAAAAACTATCATGAATTTTTTTTTAAAATGTTCATTCAATGTCTTCATGTTTAAGAACTGCAGCTATATCAATTTTATGTAAAAGTTAAAGGACTTCTGTGCTCATCTAATTACTTAAAAAAATAAACTACATTAAAATGAGAACGCTGTACTAATAGGCGAAATAAAATTTTAGGATGGTACCCTTACCTGATCGTCGTTCAGTTGTAACAGTCTCAGGCACTGATTGTACCTATGTGTGTCTATGTTTTGCCAGGAATTAAGAATTGATCTTTATTAAGATATAGTTCCTTATCAGATGAACAAGGCAGTAATTGTGGAAAGATTAATGAGTCATAAAAGTCTTTGCATTTCAAACTGATAATGATGAATACAACTCTCCTTTTTTATTATTACCTCAACAAGTAATATAAAAATTATATCAGCACACACAAAAAGATAGAGAAATCCAAGACTTAGAAAGAGACAGCACAGAAGGGGTGTGCATGCAGAAGCAAAGCCAAGCAATCATTAAGAGATCCCTAAGTGGCCTGATCAATCATAATTTGAACAGTAGTCAGATGTTAATGACTTTCAGGTGTTCCTTTAACCTAACTATACATCTGATGCCTTCTACGGTAGCATGAATTTTTTCCAGGGCTCCAATTTGGAGACAATGCTCCTCATGTCCAAATTCAGAATATCCATTTTACCCACAAATACCATAAAAGAGGACTAAATTTTGGTCCTGTTTTGACACTCGGGTGTCTTCCACCACCAGACAGCACACTGTGGTGGCCCAGAGTAAACCAATGCTTAATATGGGCAGGATAACCATGTGTGCTGGCTGCAAAAACTTCTCCTTACTTGGAAAAGGAGCTACATGATAAAGTTATATTACCAAGGCCGGGACAGAAGTTTCCATGGAACTGACACTACTTCTCCTGAAGGTCAGCGTGGGAGAACATGGGGTGCTCTGATAAAACATGCTGCAGTTGACGTAAGCAGGAAAGCAATACACATTATGCAGATAGGTTTGACTTTTTTCACGCTGCCGACTGGTTCCTGAACTGTCCCAGTATGCAGGGGATGCCCCTCCTCATATTCTGTTATTAAGCCCACTATCTAACCACTGGCTGCTGTTGCCAGGACAGCTGAGTCACCTACCCATACCAGCGGTCTAGGGAAAGTCCCCAGATAAAGCGTGCCCTCATTTACAGGGAAAGAGGTAGAACATGGTGAATGACTTCTCTGGCTTCTAGCAGAGAAGCAGCACATCACGGAGAGGGTGTTTTCTGATGATTTCTGTATCAAAGGCCCTGAGTTCATTTTACTTTGCTGCTTTTGATTTTTTTCTGTGCTCTAATGTCACGTCCATATTAGTTGTCTACTATAAAAGAAGACTTGAGTAATACCAAGAAAGCTACGTTCAACATACCTTTTCTTACTGTCTCTTTTTGCTGTTTTTTCTAAACCTGCTCTTCGTCGCAGGTAGTCATTTTGGATTTCATTATACTTTGCAGTGTGCTCTTTGATAAGGTCAGTGGTTTTCTTGTGGTGCCTCTTTACAAGGTCCTTCATTTCCTTGTAGTGCTTCTTCTGAAGCTTAACAAAAGACTTCTGTTGTTTTAGCTCCTCAATAGTCTGTGCTTCCACTTCTACAATGATAACAACAAAAGCCACTTCAATTTCCTAATAATGTACGATTTCAATCAGAGAACTCAGGAATGAAACAGAGCACACTTGTTTACTGCTGGTAAGTGAAACGTGCTAGCTTGAACTGCATAGACTTATCTGGAAATAAGCTAACCAGATTGAAAACACTGTGGCAAATTTAATTGATGTAAGAGTAAGAAGTGAGATGAAAATTAAGAACAGCAAGATGTGTAGCAAAATAAAAACCGCGTACTTTGTTTCCTCAACCCCTTTCAGATGCACAAAGATTCCCATCAGCCCAACGTATGAAAACATGATCTTACATAGCTATTACCACAGATCTTTTTTGCACTGACTGTACCAACACTTCAAGTCTCCCTTCTCTCTGGACGGGCTACATAACATGCTGATGTCTAAACCCCTTCACAAACAGCACTTCAGCTGCCTGCTCTCCTGCCTTGACCCACACAGTGCCTGGCAGCAGCTGTTCCAGTATCACTATGGCATCTTAGGAGAGACTTCAGTTCTCTCATGATAGAGACCCTGCATCAGAGGAGTCATGGCCAGCTGTCTGTCAGTCTAGCAAAGGATTGGTAGCTAAATGCCGAGAACTGCGCTCAGTGCTGTCACTCCAAAAGGCACTATGAAGGGTGTCATAGAATCACAGAATGGTTTAGGCTGGAAGGGACCTTGAAGATCATCAAGTTCCAACCCCCCTGCCACAGGCAGGGACACCTCCCACGAGCCCAGGTCCTGCTCTGTGAGCCCAGATCACAGCTTGAGCTCAGGGTCTGCTAGCCTGACCTGCACGAGCTCCTGGAGGGAATAATGACTTGCATGATTTGGGGTCACAGCTCTGGAAAAACCAGACTGAAGACCCCTTCCCAGACAACAGGCTGACTGTACGAGGCCAGCAGGTACTTCCACAATCTAGGCCAGCCTCTTTCTGCAGCACATGAGGGAGACTGAATAAGAGGTAATCAACATGGAGAACTTCATGTGTCTTACCTGTTTTCCACACCTAAATGTAGACCTACACAAGATTTGGACATGGAGTGGGTTCTAATGTAGGAGAGTGACTATAAAATAAACTGAGTTATGAGGTTTGCAATCTAACTCTTAACTCCAAGCTGGAGGACATCACTCCCAGTTGAACAGTAGGGTACTTTCTAACTGACAGGCTGGTTTGCTTAATGTAATGGTAATTTCAGTTTTGTAGGAGCAATGGGAACGCTGCAAGGCTAATGAAGATAAAATGGTTTCACTACTACTCACGATATTCAGAGCACATTTAACTTCTGTTCTTATAATACCACTGGTCTTTTGTCTGCATTAGATGGTAACTTTGTGTTTGTGAAACTACAACAATGGGATATTTTTAAAAAATTCCCTGTTGGCAGCCCATGCCGATCTCATGAAACGTGCTCAAACATTTAATAACATCAAAGCTGAGGAAGACAACACAGTCTGTACATACTCTATGAGTTACTGCAGTCCTAATCACTCAAAGAAACGACTAAGCCAGACGGCATATTTCATAAAAAATATCTTTCTCCTGACAAAAGTGTATTGTTCATGCAGTGTAAACTGTACATTTATTACCTGTGAGGACACTCTGAATAAGATCCTCTGTCTTTGCAGGTGCTTTCACCGAACCTAGAGGTAAAAGAGATGACTGATTCTAATTGTTTTAAAGCAACAGCCATTATTGTGCTGCTTGCTTGCATATTAAAACATGGCAGGTGACACAGGGCTTATGCTGACATGGGCATTTATTAGTCATTTGCGAAAACAAATCTTTTGAGCAGAAGAGTCGCAGCATGGAAGACAGCAGCAATCTTGTAAACCAACAAGAAAAGGTAACTTTCTAAAACCCCACCTGAGCTTTGCTGTTTTACTTGTGAGGAGGATGTTATTGAACTCACTGATACCACTCATATGAGTCATTTAAATGGTATTAGGCTGACGATTATTATAACTGCTCTATATTATGATGTCAGTACAAAATTTCTGTACACAAGATGAATCCAGCTCCTGAGAAGTCAGCTAGACCAAGCCCATAAGTATCTAATACTGTATTTTGCATGTGGAATAAGATGTAATTGCATGCACAAATTAGGCATATTTGTAAAAACAATTTAAAGAGATTCTTGCACTTGCAACAACAAACAGAAGCAAATTTTCTTGCTTGTAATGAACTTCAGCTCTGCCCCAAAAGCAATTCTTAAATGGAAGACATTTGTATGTTTGAAGAAGACCAGCCTTAACAGCATACTAAAGCAATGGGAAAACTACCTATTTTATAAAAACAACACACACACACACACAACCCCCCTTTGTTCTTTAAATGCAAAGCACATGAAAAAATATTATCCAGATTTATTTTGAAAAGATAGGACTTTTTTTGTTCTGCTTTGTTTTTTCTTACCTGGTGTTGGTTGGCTATGGACAACCTGAGTTGCTGGTTTCGGTGTAAGAGAGGCAGTGCAATTTACTCCATTTTCTGCTGGTGTTGGCCTAGGTTCATTGTTAGCTTCGGATGGTGCATCTCCGTGGTCAATCTGAAAATACATAATGATTTACATTACTCTTCACAACTAACAGACTTAAAATTATTTATTTGCAGGTCTAGTTTAGCCTCTTTTTAAATGTAAAATTCTGTAAGTGTTGAATGTAAATAATTCTAAAAGAAAAAAAAACGTATCCTTAAAAGCCATAGTTACCCAGGTGGTTCATTTCTGCAGGTAATTTTCAAGGAGAAATAGAGCATGTATTATTCTGAACAAATATTTGTATTTTAAGTGGATATAACTCATCAGGGACATTTTCCAGTACTGTATATATTAGCTGCACCAGATGTAAAATCTGTATTTTATTGAAAAGCATTTTTCTCTGCCATAAAACCTTTCTAGAAATAATGTAGAATCTGACATGAAAATGCTACTCAAATCCCTGCTGTGAACAAGATGTGTACGCAAAATTACATTTAGATTTCCTAGATATACACACAGCACTATCATTATTCGCCATTCTTACAGAACAGAGACATACTTCTGATTCCCAAGATCTTACATTCTTGTAATTACACTCCAAGGATAATATGTAAACAGTACCTCCATCCTGCTGCATAAATACATCTGTGGTATCCAAATATTTAAGCATTTTCCGCAATCTTTTCTTTCCCTCCAGTTTCCTAAAGGCTCAGGCTTACAGTGGGCATTGTACTATGCATTCAGCATCTCATAATTTTCCTTGTGACCGTCAGGTTTTAAGCAAGCACCCAGCAAAGAGAAGGTCATTCAAAGCAATTTTTATTTTGAAATGGCCAGGCTCCTTTCCTGCTATCCCTGCAAGGGGCCAGTTGCCATGGTGTCTCAGGGTAGTTTTGGATTTGTTCCTTCAGCTGCTTCCATTTCACTCTTTGATGGTAATCACATTACATGCAGAGGCAGGATACCACAGTTGTTGTTTTTTTCCCCTTGATTACTCCACACTTGCAAAATATCAGCCTGTACTGCATCAATAGCGGCAATATACATTTTAATCTAACTGTTTTGTGCTGCTCCTGCTGCTGATTTCCTTCATCTTGGTCCTAACAACATACTGCGTATTGCAAAAGGATTTCTGTCTCAACAGCCTATTTCCACCAAAATTATAGGAGAGAGATACTGTAGTCAGAAATATGATGCAATTGAAAACTAATGCCAACAACTTCATTTGTATCAAGCAGGAATGAATGCAATTTAAGGCAAAACATGATCTAGCCAATGTTTATGACAGCAGAACAATGTGACTGGCAAAAGCTGTATCTGTGACAAACACACAGACATAGTTATCCCCTCAATTCACCTTAAAATATACTCCTCACAGGATGCAATTCATTACTTTAATAAAAACAATGTTTGCTATATAGATCATCAACATTTAATACAAATAAAGTTAGAATTCCTAACTTCTGGCATGTTTATGCCCCAGAAGTCTGCATGGGAAAGTGGGTATTATCTTATTTTTGGCGGATTAGGTTTGCATGTGGTGTGAAATGCTGCATCACAGCTTGCTGAGGAACTACTAATATAGGCTGTCAGTTTTGGACATAAAACATCTGTTTTAAGAAACTAAAGCAGAAATGTGAGATAGGATCAGGAAGTGAATAAAGAGTAATTTTCACTGCATCAAGCAGTCTAATCTCATTAAAAACCACTTTCTCTTCTCATAATTCATCACATAGAATGCTAAAGTAAACATGATTTCCCCTTAGTGGAGAATATTTTAGGTTCTTTTTAAAACATGATGTAATCCAGCCTTATAATTTATAGTTTTAATAGTCACAGAAAATGGTTTATATTCCACATATTGTGATGTCTTTTGCAAGACAGTGTATTTACTAAGTAGAAAGATACATACCTATATAGGTACACATCTATATTGTCGATTTTTATTTCTACAGAGAAAAGGAGCTGCAATGTATCAAGGTCTGTACTGCACTGTGGGTAATTCTTAAGTCAGTTTGCCTCTATCCTCCTTGGCAAAGTATAAGCCAGCGTAAGCAAGGCCTCCCTATAAGAAGTGTCAGATCAACTTAATTTCCATTACTGTAACATGGTGTGATCGTTGTATTTTGCAAAATTATGCCTGAATTTTCATTTTAAATAGCGGTATCGGATATGTCAAGGGCAGCCGCTCTCCTAGAGATGTTTTTGTTTACTTTCCCTATCAAAATAATTTTATTTAACCAAAGAAGCCAACGGGAGTGATTACACACATTTGATTTATCTCCAGGCATGCAAAACAATACTTTCCATTTCAACACTGTTTTACGGGTAGAAACAACAGGTCAGATGCTCTGCTGCTTCCATGTCAGACACATTAACGAGCCAGCAAGACCTCCAGACCCCCCGACTCTGCAGTGGGAATTCACAGGCAGCCCCAGGGACGTTATACCAGCAGGCACAGCCAAAATGCATTTTACTCTGGCTCGCTTTTCCTAGACCCCTACACACTTCTGCTCCTGTGACTGTGGGGATGAAAACATACAAACTGGTTACATCAATCTACTTTAGGCTAGGATTAATTCATCCCACGAAACTCTCAGTGGCAAATTTCTATACCTTACTCCTCCTGTCTGTAAAGGACACCATGCAGGGGAAGAGAAGGCAACCTTCACTACCTGTACACTTATAAAGATTTACTATGTATTCAGGTAAGTACAGTTAGAGGTGCAAAACCCGCACTGCAGGTATTATGATGCTTCCATTTTGCAAAAATAGCTGTTCTAAGGCAAGAACTGATCAGAAAGCTAGAGGCAGCAATTCTTGTTACACGGGAACATTGCAAATGAATACATTAAAGACTCTGTAAATTTTGTCAGTTCTTCAGCATTCTTTGTTTATGTTACTGTACCGATAATTAACAAGCAGTGTAATTTGAAGCCTAAAGAAAGGCTAATTTATTTGTTCAAAATGATTCACTACTAGGTAGCTTATTTGGCTACTGTTTTGCAAAAAGCCTAGGGAACTTCTCAGAGATGCAGTTTAAACTTCTAGGTAGCAAAGAAAAAACCTCTCGGTTTTCCTGTGACAGCTGCAAGAACCCAGCTCAGGTAAATAAACGTGTGGGAGGGGAGGGGAGAGAAAGAGGTGTGGGGAGGTGGAATCTGTGCTAGGAGACAGCACAGCTTTGCACACAAACATTTATAGTGTGTAAATTTGAAACTGTACATAGGAAAATTGAATCAGGTGCACTTATGCGTACATGTCTAGCAAACATACTTGGCTTTGTTTAGCTACGTTGCCAGTGAACGTACTTGCAATTATTAACTGATGTGATTCTCGTG
The DNA here is from genome assembly GCF_000708025.1 of Charadrius vociferus. Taxonomy (NCBI): domain Eukaryota; kingdom Metazoa; phylum Chordata; class Aves; order Charadriiformes; family Charadriidae; genus Charadrius; species Charadrius vociferus. The sequence goes on along the minus strand of NW_009648550.1, from coordinate 5,898,862 downwards.
GGCCGATGTAAGTGAACACAACAGCCAGCCTGGATGACTGATGAAGAAAACATTATCATCACATAACACGATCAGGCAATTCAAGATTTCCAAGTAAAGCCCAGCTGCCAAACATCTTACCTAGAATGGGTGTTTATAAAAAGAAGGTAACAAGGGTGTATTTAGATTGCCACTTCAAGCAGCAATTTTGTACCTGTCCCTTGCTACTGCATCTAACTGAATGGTTACACATTTTTAGTAAATGCACCACTACAATCATTACAGTTTTCTTTCCAAAAACATTTCTCTGCTACTCCAAAACAATCTCCTTTATCCTATGAGCTTACAAGCTCCTTGACATACAGTAGCATTACAATTCAACTTTCCTTCTTCCCATTTGCTTTAGAAGAAACTGTGACAGATTTTTTCTACCAAATAAGCCTGTACAGACCAGCAAAATCTGTACTTTTTCAAAAGTAAAAATGACCTCTATAGTATTTAAAGGATTATGTTAAAAAAAAACAACTTTGCTATTAAAATAGAATCTCATGTGTAGAGTGTCCTAGATAAATGTCTAAGATACTATTGAGCATTTCACAGTGTCCTCATTCAGCCGAACTTGTGACACTGCACAAAGAGTAAATTGTTGGCCACTGAATTGTAATGACTTTCACTCATCTGGTCTGCTTTGGGAATGTATTCTTGGTGACAAAATCTAGTTCAATGAAGCTTTGCACATCTGAGAATTGAAGACGACAGGCACCAGAGCTGAGGGAAGTTTAGAATTACAGATCATTTCTCCATCTTCGCTAGAGACCTGTACTGAATGCCTTTTGATTCACATGATATGCCTAATATCTGACACAAGCAATCTTTAAAATACAAGGTCGATATTTTCAAACACTGCTAAAAGACATCCCAATGACAGTGTCTGGAATAGAGAGATTGAATGTTTGAATGTGCATAGAGTTTATCAAAAAATAAAGTTGAATTGCCAGTACTCTCAATTATGCTCAAAATAACATCTATGCATTTGTATGCACAACACCTCCAGTTATACAGAAAAATCAACAGGGTTTAGAGGTTAGTCCTTAGGTAATCATGTGTTATGTGGCTCCCACAGCTTTCCGCTAAGCTAGAATAGGCCTGAACATTTATTTACTCTGTGGTCTCCTCCCTCTTCACTTCTCTTTCTAATGTTTATGAAGGGTTGAATCAGTTGACCTCCAGAGGCCCCTTTCCATCTAAATTACTATATGATCATACTGGGTCTCTTTTGGGCACTTTTGCTCACGGAGAATGTATAGAGACATCATAACCTGAGATACATGAATGTTTCTGAACAGAAAAACCTCTCCAGAAACAGAGTGTGAAATTTTGGAAAATTGGTAGTATTTTCAGGAAAAGTTACTGACACAGAATTGTCTTTTTTGTAAGGGGAACTTCAGCGTCACACTGGAAAACAACAGGCAATGACTTACGAAGATTTCATTTACTACATAAAAAAGTTGCAAATCAGCATACACGTAACATGGGTTTTCATCCTGCTTTTGGTGTCTCTTTACCTCTGAACAGTAACTTGCTACATGCACAACATGCTGCCTTCAGTGAAATCACACACAGTGCAATGCTACTCGGCTTTAATGTGCCCTAGTCTCATTCTAGGTGAGATGTTTACGGGCGTTCAAGTAATTAACACATACCATTCCCAGGTACTTTCAATATTTGTCTTTCTAAGCAAAGTAGGTGCTTTTAAATACTATAATGTAATTTGCAGAGACGCTGAAACCTCCCTTACCTCTTTCTTTACCTCTTCTTCATCTTCCAGAGTCAGTGCGGCGAGTTGCTTAGCTCTCTGCTCCATCAAGTTTACATATCTGATTGGATTGGATAAGGCCTCGATCACATCTAGAAATAACACACATACTTCAGTTTCAAACCCCTTATGTTATGGTTCCACTGCTCCTCTGGTTTTAAAGAAAGAGACTATTTTTCATACAGATCTGCTGCTGATAGGTACTCCTAGGTCCTAGAAACAGTGGAGGGGAGTACACCATCATGCACAAATATTCTTTGAATTTGTGCTTGGGTCTCATGGATGTTCATTTTCTGCACAGTGTTTCATGATGGATTTTCAAACCTTAGAGGATCAGCCAACTAGGATCCTGCTTCACATGAAGCACAAAGAAGCATTAGTAAAAATCTTGTTTCTAAAAAAAATAAAATCAGAGTAGCTATAACAGAATACTATTTTTCACTGAAGATTTACAGTATGGACTTTAAAACTATCCTTGCTTAGAGCTGATTCCAAAATACGATGCTCTACATTAAGCATGGCACTTTCCTCTGCTTAGGAAAGAATTACATACTACTGTGTCACGTAAGCAATGTATCATTTGGGTTTCAGTGGCAAATGCCTGTGGTATTTCCTCCTTTAGAGTCATACAAGGTCTGTTGAAAATAAAAGACTTGGCCCTAATCCTAAACCTCAGGCAGACTGCTGTAAATCAGGCCATCTTGTACAAGTGATGAGACATAATGATCCATCAGATGCAGAGGTTTGTTCACCGGACTGTTATCCCAATACGTCAAGTCATCTACACACATTCATTTTGCGTTTCAATTAACCTTTATATTCCCAAGTAGGAAAATGTCACAGAATTACCTGCATAAGTATCAGGTACATAGTCTTTGACCTCTATGTACACAAAGAGAGCTGGCAGTGTCAAAGGTTGGTTCCTCTCATTCCTCAAACAGATGTAGTGATAGCCTGCGAAATAAGAAACAACCAGTTTAGAGCATAAACTCTTCCACCGGCATTTCCAGTGTAATTGCGTTATCATTTGTTATTTATGGAGTGGCTCCAACTGAGCCAGCAACCCTAGGGACTTCTGGTAGGGAAGGATTTACCTGAAGGCTTCCAGAGGTAAGTATGCAGACAAGGGACTCTTAGAAAGGCATATGACACTGTAGTTTAAAACAGTATTTTCCCTTTCTTTTTACATCTGTGAATAATGCTAAAAAATGTCATTTATATAATTTTTGATGCACTCTTTTATTACCTTTGGCTGATTTTTTTTTGTTTTGGAGCTCTTATTTAATATTCAAAAGTTCAGGAATCTGAACAGTGAAGTAAAACTGAGATGTAATAGTCCATCCACAACACAGAATCTAAGAAACAATATGGCACTGTATCTAGAAAGCGTGTGTGTATGAATCCTATCATGTGACTAACCTTAGAAATATATCTGAAAAAAAGAGTATTTTCAGACTGTTTTGAAAGCTGGCTGTCTTTTAAGAGTGGGGGCACACATTACAGTAGAGCTTAGCCAAGTTAACGGCAAGGTACCACAGATGGGTCAGCCCCAAACCCCTTCTCACAGCCACCTACCACCATCTCCTGCTCTTTCTCTTCTTCACTGACACTTTTCAGACTTTGTAGACAGGCAGTTCAGAAAGCTAAACTCTGGAAAAAGCAACCTTCAGAAACTGTGAAGAGTATTCCCTCAATTTAGCTCCCCAAAATGCCTCACCATAAGGTCAGATGTATTAACGCCAGTTTAAAGACAGTGATGGAAGTGCACAGGTAGGAATGGGAGAAAAGGACTTCCAGACCCAACAAACTCTTACAGCTTTGCGGTGCTACAAAGCTGCATCCTCTGCCTCACAAACTGGTGCCTCTTGCACCATAGCTGAAGTTGTTCTTCTAAGGCATGACTACAGAGCCACACAGACGGGTAGTGCCAAGATACCAGTCACGAGCACGATGCACTTACCTGGGGGCATCGTCACTTGGCTGATGTGAACAACTCCCTCTCCAAGTAATGGTTAAACCCTTGCTTTGGGAATAATGGTTATTCTGTGGATTTATGTGACAGTATGATATAGTTTTCCATAATGTCTCAGAAAAGAGAGAAATTACCTATTACAAATGTTTCCTAGTTCTCTCAAGCTCCTCCAGCAAATCTTCAGCACGTACACAAACTAAAATCAACATGCTGTAAATTAATGGTTACTGGAGTCAAAAGGACAGAAGACAGGCCTTTGGGTAAAAGCTCTTGAAAGTCCTTGTACGATTTAATACAGTGGCCTTTGTTCTAAAAAGCACAAGCTCAAAAGCAGGTACATGTTTCAGTGCTCTGCTGAATGGACTCTGTGCTGCATGAAGGGTGAGTGCCAAGAAAGGGGATCAGCCGTGGTAAGAGTGCAATTTCACCAAAAGAGGGAAATCCTTCACATCCGCTTTTCTCCTCTCCAATCACCTATCTTCCTCTGGAGCTCAGCAGATCCTCCATAAGGCAATAATATCCATTAAGCCGGTGGAAAACAGGGGGGAGTTTTCTGCTGAATTGATAAACTGAGTTGGCTCACAAAACAGGTGTAGAAATTAGCAGAGCGGGCACAACAGAATGGCCAAGAGCAGGGTAGAGAGGAAGGAAGAAGAAAGGAAAGAGAAGTGACAATGGGTGAAGAAATCCTGGAGCAGTGACGTGCCCAGCAGCCACCTCTCATGGCGAGCCTGTTTGTCCTTGCAGTGAGGCCACGCAACCCACACCAGCTAAGACAAAACTGCTTGGAGCTCTTCTAAGAAGAGCCCTAACATCATCTGCAACAAGAGAAGGGACTGACTTATCCATTACCTGGGAACAAGTCTCCAGGAATAATATGGACAACAGCTGTTAGATACAGGGACTTGTGAGTTCTGTGCTACTGCTGGGACTGGCTAGATAAGGTACAGGGCAGATACAGCTATTCTTTATTTTCCAGTGTGAGTGAAGCTGGGAGCATGTTTATGGCCTATATGCTTGCCCTACTTTAGTTTCCTCCCCTCCCCTCACTGGAAAAGCTGGCGCTGAAGTCGAACACTTCTCTTGCTCAAAATGCCAATGTCACTGCATCTTTCTGAAACATGATCTCTAACAAGTCTCTAGCCTGGAAAATAAGGGCTGAGTTGTTGCACATGACAATTTGCAGTTACGTGGCCACTAATTATAATAGAAATAATTATATGATTTGGAAGAGACCAGTAATGATTTTTTTTTCCCAGCAATAAAGATGAAAGTCATTTTGGGATGACTTAAAGGTTCTGCGGAGATACAACAGCCTGCATATAGGTCAGTCCTTGCATGCACGTAAAAATTACATTAGAGGAACAAATTTTGCTTTCATTCCCAGACATCTCCCATTCTCACAAGGATGACATCAAAATTGGCTGTTGCTGCCCTCTTTCCTCTTAAAAGTGTACAATTGCACTTTTTAGTATAAATGGTGAATGAACAGTTGATCTACTGGGGACAAGTAAGTGCCAACCATGCCTCTGAAGCTTAATTGTATTGGTTTTCCTGGTTCACTACAAATTCAAATTTCTGGTGAAAGATGATATTTTCCTTTTCAAACTTGAGATATACTATTCAAATCCCCCAGTGCTATAAATCTGCAGAGTGGCTGCTGATTTGCACCATTGGGATTCTGGCTTGCTGCTTCTTTTCACTACACAATGTCCATCTCAATGGAGAAAAAAAAAAGTTTACCTGGTCGAATTGCTGAGACTGGTAATATCCGATGACCAATGAATTTCCCTCCTTCTTCATACACTGCTAGCCTCAAACATGCCAGGGTAGGTAAAACGACCTAGAAGGCAATATTGATGCATTATTAACTTTCTGCTCTGAATGAAACAGCTCCTTCTAGACATAGGCTGTATAGCAGACAGAAAAAGAAAGTTCAGTCTAGCAGATAGTAACATCTACACATCCATAGGAAGGTCTTACCATATAAGAGATTGGGGTATATGCACCTGTGTGTCAAAGTAACTCTCATAGAAACATTTTTCAATCAAGAAACTTGAGGTGGGACCTGTGCATAGTATGTTGAATCCAGTGATTTGACCCTACATTTTCAATATAATACAAGGGACTATAGCAATTCAACTCCTATCACGCTTGAATGACGATCTGTTTTCTGCTTATTACTTACAGCCCTACACGTTTTTTTTCCTTTGTGTTTGTGTCAACGAGATTATGTACTTCTAAGAAAAGTCACTGATAGGCATACTAATGTTGAAAACTCAAGAAGCAACTCAACACGTTTTGCAGAATGTGAATGTATGAATTACATGAACCATGTCAACCCCAGCAGAATTTTCCAGTGCTGCAGCATACTCACTGGTGAGGCTAAAGAGGTTTAATCAGGCAGGACGTTAACTAGCATTGGATACTTTCTTGGCATTACATAACAAAGAAGGCCAAAGATTGAAAAAAGAAATCGGTAAAGGTTACTAAACTGCCCTACTAAGATAGGATCTTTAATATTACTTAAAAAAAAATTATAGCATAATTCATCTCATTTTTTTAATTAATACATAATATTAATACTTACAAATACACGTATTTTTAACCTGGGCACAGATATGCATTTTTTCAGAACATATGCTAAAATTTATCTAAACAATGAAAGGGAAAAAAAAAAAGCAACAATCCAAAACAAAGAGTTTCTCTAATTTATTTTCAACATTACTAAAAATAGTAATCTATGTTTCTCTGAGCACAGAGGCAGTCAGGCATGATCGTTAACTAAATAGAGAAATGAAGTACACTAATTAGAAGTTCATTACAGAAGAAAAATGCTAGTGATGTTTCCAAACTTAAGCTTTGGCAGGCTGCCAAAGGAAAGTCATTCAGAAGGCCAAATATTCAGGGAAAAGGGCTGTACTCCCTAGAAAGCAGGGCTGCAAGTACCAATTGTGTAAACATCTCTATGAAGCACATTTGCTGAGAGAAATATGAAAGAAATTGTTTTACAAACACCTGGACTCAGGATCCCCTTCACCACAGTGCCCAATAAGCAGGACCCAGAGGGTCTGTTAAAAAACTGGCTGCAAGGATATTGTGAAGCACAATAAGACATTCAAGTCACACAATGCTAAAACACACTCGGTATTTTCTGCTCCCTCAAAGTTTAGACAATTGAGTAATATTGCTCAAATTCATTGAGTAAGGAGCCTACGTCTCATTTCAAGTGGATGGGATTTATGTGGTTTCGTCACCTAGGTTGTATTTATAAAGCACAATCTAGCGCTAAGCAGAGATAATAGATTGCTTTGAATGTGCTAGCTTGGACAGCCAGATTGTTATAGCTGTGTTCATGTTGTCTTGCTCGCAGGCTGAACAGGAGGGCTGTTCAGTCAAGGCAAAACGCCATGGTAATTCAGCTACACTGCTGCTGGGATCTGCGCTTGCTCGTTCATAGCATGGCACTGCAGCGTGCCATGCAGATGAGTCTATCGACATGTCTGCTGCTTCCGGCTGTGTCAGTGAAACAATCAAGGTGGCTTTAAATTAATTCATTTTAGTAGGAGCTCACACGACTAGAGTAGCAAAATTACACCAAAATTGGTTAACAAGAAACAGTTCAAGAAATAACTACTCAGAATCTCTTTTTCTTCTTTCTAACAAATGCAAAGGTTCAGTAAACCACAGAGTTACCCTACCAGACAGTGAAAAAAGAAGCACAGTGCACGTTTGGGAAGCAAGTGTTACACGGACCTTCTTGAACACTATGGTTTCTTCTTCCCAGACAGGATTAACTGCATTGCCTTGAGAGGTCTTGGTCTTCAAAGCTTTTCTTCTTGTATCCACAGGCAGGCCAAACATGTCAACTTCTACATAGGTACCGACTTTTTTATCAGAAAGGAACTGACCTGAAATTATCTGAAACAAAAACAAAGGAGATCACTACAGACCGCTTTGGTGGATTACGAAATGAATGACTGAAATGCAGATGGATAATTCTCATTAATGATCAGATATGCATTTAAAATAAAACCAGACCCACAAAAAACCAACCCCCCCACTGTTTAGTATTGCAGACACAGAAAAACAACTTATGAGGCCTTATTTCCTGTGACCCTGTGGTCCTGAATTCCCCTATGAGCGATAATGTGGTTGAGATCATGCTGCTGCCCTTCCCTCAGCAAGAATACTTATTTGGATCTCATTCCTCAATCTGGCTGCCTCTTTCTGCAACAAAGTATCTTTGAGAACTCTCACTTCTATCCAGTTTCAACAACAGGTTCAAAAAATGCTGAAAGAAAAGAGGTATACGCAGCAGAGAAACTACATATGCTTTTAACTGTGAAGGAGAAAACAAGCTAAAAAGCTGGTATTCTAATAAAGGCTCTTCACAGACGATAAGGAGTTTAACTACGAAAACAGGACAAGTATAAAATAGCTGTCTTTGCTAGTTCTTATTTTTAACAGGAAACACAACTGACAGCTTTAACGAGTTAAAGAAAGCTCTGCAATTATTTCAGAAAATGGAAGAGGCACAGGAATATGTAGCAGTGTCACTGTACCTTAACAAATTCAGGTTTGCCTAAAGCAAATCTTAATCCATTCTCAGCTGTATCATGTATGGGCATGGACATCGTAACCAGCAGAGTCCTTACAAGCGGACTTTGACAGCTGTCTCATGACTCCTGGATGCTCATTCCTGTTAAAAACGCTCTGCATCTCCTAATAGCTATTGAACGACTTCCATCTCCATTTACTAAAATTGCAGAAGAAAGTGCCTCTGAGCCCACCGGAGGAACCGAAAGGTTCCATGATTATGGGTCACCACAAAACGTCATTCCCACATAACCATCTTTTTTAACCACACATGTCATCAGATTATTACTTTATTCATATCCCTCCCAGCACTGCTCTGCTATGCTTGTGTCTGCAGCCTGGCAGGAAATACTTGTTCTCTCTCAATGAAAACAGGAGGATATTTTGCAGGTGGATTCTATAATACAGATGGTGTTCTAATGGAGAAGTCCATTAAGGGAATAACAGGATTTCAGAAAGTTTATGTTTTTATAACTAGAGATATACCAAGTATAAATTTGTGATCCTGTCATAGCCAATGCAATCTATTCCTCTAAACATTCTTACAAGTAGTTTTCAATTTGCAGATTCCTGGCAGTCTTTGAACTTCATTAGAGGTCCTTAAAAAGCAGCAAAGAAAAGCAAGTTGGCAATGAACTGCAGCTGACATTTACGGATCCACAGTTCTGCTGGAGAACTTATAGGGAACCGAAAAATTGTTTATACTTAACAGCGTACTGTTCTAGCTATTCCAGTGCAACCTACCACTTCATAACAGTGTGTTTTAAAATTCAGCTCTTTGTTACTAAAACCACAGCCAAACTACTCCTAAATCCATTCATTTCCCAGTTACTTCTATGGAAAAAGAATATATACAACAAAAATACATTTATTTATCCTACAATATGAAATGTGAGCCAGAAGGTCCTCTGCAATTTAAAAATGAAATACCACTCCATGAAACGAAATGCATTTTATTGCCTTTACTCGGTATGGTCATGTGCTAGGCCACTGCACAACAGAAATATATCCAAGCTCTGACACTGTCATGAGAGCATTTTCACCAGCTGCGTACGTACCTTGACAGACAAGGTGTTAGCTACTATTCCATCCACTATACTTTCAGTAAATGGATCAAAGTGTTTGTCGGGTCTTCTCATGAATTCTGGCTTTAACCTGTATCCGCTTTTACCATTGTACTCATACATTCCCATGTTTATTTGCATAGACAAATCTAGGTGTTAAAAATATCAATAAGAATAATGTTCTGGTTAGATAACAATTTTTAGAAAAACAATAAAATAATACTAATTACTGTAATTTCAAACTGACTGTAATGTAAACAGCTATTTATGGCACACTGTTGCTTGTTGAATGAGTTTTCAGATGTGATCACAGCCACTCTCTTGGATTCTTTTGACAAGAAAAAGATATCTGTAAGACATCTTACAGAGACTACTCAATAGACAACATTTTCACATTTCAAAAGAAGCTTCAATACTTAGATTTTGAGTCCCTCAGTGTTGCACTGTTGTACCTGACCCAGCAGAGTACTTATGTTTCTAAACCCTTCTAACATCAGAAACTGGGTGCCGGATACTTGGTTAAAACTGGCCCGAAGAGGCTTTCACTACTCTGCAGACTCCCAGCCTGTGTAGGGTTTTGCTTTCCATGGAAAGGCGGTATACACATGGGCACAAATGGAAAGGAAAAAGGGAACAATACAATGGTACCATGTGCCCAGAGACAGAACATGGCCAGCATATGTCCTGGGATGCAGTAGATGGAAATATCTCTATGTCTCAGAACAGACATAGACTTGGAAGACAACACATTCTACTTCAAAAGTGACTTGTGCATCTAGAAGCTCAAATGTCATTGTTTCTTAAACAGTCACTTTTAAACTGGAATTTGCTGTCCAAGTCCCTTATGTCTTGATATACTGACATTTTGGAAGACACAGGAAAAAAATCCCTGTCAGATCTGAAATGCTGCTCAATTATAACCACTTACAAATGATGACAACATGGAAGGCATAAGTATGTGTATTATACTAGCTACAGCATGGTAATTATGAATATTCCTAATTTAAAAAAACCCATGCTTTGTTAAAAATGTTAATTAAGAGCTCTGTAGTATCATTCAATCACTAGACATCTTTTGATGCATAACGCCTTTCTTACCTACGAATCAGAAACTGTATCAGAGAAGTGGAAAGGTATAGCTTACAAAATCCAGAGACCAGTGTAACTTACCTACAGTTTGGAAGTTAAGAGCAACCATTTGGCAGCCGGCATTCCAAAAGACTTGTGGCATGTAGTTAGACGAATCTACACGTGTTCCCTTTGGGTAAATTCGGCTTAGCTGCATTTTGTTATATCTAAACAGTGAGTCGTTAAGATACAGTATGTGTTACAAAAATTACTTTGCAGACAGGTACAACTGCAATATTTAAATATAGGTGTTCTTTACAGAATGGCAGTGGGTTTCTGCAACCACAATGCTTTCAGACATCCACAATTTTGTAGGAGATATGATAAATATGGTGTAATTAAAGGTGCTGTTTGTTCCTGTACAGAGTACTCAGAATAAGCAAGGAAATAGCACAGACACATGCATTAAAAAGATAGCATTCATGAAATTCCATTTATCATTACGGTTACTAATTTGGGATTTTCCTAAGATTGCATTTATAGAGGCCAAACAGTTGTAAACAGTGAATCTTCCTCTGGTGGGGGGAGAGGTGCTCAGTTAAAAAGTAAGTGCTCTTCTGGACTAAGCGTTAGAACTGGCCTTTACATACAGACAGAAACGATGAGTGTGCACTTCTTATAGTTGAGTCTACAAATCTCAGAGATGAGAACATGCTGTAGGTTATCTGTGGAAATAGCTTTCCATTAATCTTCAAGGCACTATTTTATCTTGACCATTCATTCTTATCTGCAGGCATGATGAGAGACATTGAGAAACATCAAAAGGTCTAAAGAGAATGCTCCTTAGCTTTACTTTAGGTTATAAAAAGAACTCCCCCCCCCCCAAAAAAAAAATTGCTTAGCAATAAAACAGCTCAGTGCTCTTAGAACTAGAGGTATGATGGGAAAGCAAGCCCTCTTGTATGATGTTGCAAAAAACAAGTCAGCCACACTTTGATAATTTGCTCACCATAACTCATACTACCTCGTATAGGATGATAAATTTAACAATGAGTATCAGGTCTTCAATATGCAGTTTATGCTTATTCCCTCTAGTCCTAGCCCACAGCACAAGGACTCATGCCAGCTTTTAAATTAGCTCATCAGAGCCCAGGCCAATTAACTCACCTAGGAAGACAGTCAAATCTACAAATTTCATTTGGCTTCCCTATTTCCCCAGCTCCTGTCTCCAAATTTCAATAAAGCCCTGTAACAGATCTCAGATATAGAAAGGCTAAGAAAACAGCTTTCTGAAAGTCAAGGATACTCCACAAATTCCACAGGAGACTTCGTAAGTTGCTCAAGCCCTTTGGTTTCCACAAAGGAAGACATTTCAAAACTTTTGTTGCGTTCTGAAAGTTTAAAGGGGAAATGAAAACAGTGACACGTTAGACCATGAAATCATATGTGATGCATGAGCTGCAAACAACTGGTTTAGTCTCAGTCCCCTTATCCCATCTACAATTCACCAGCTCATTTCACCTTATCTCAAAGAATTTACATACACAATCATTCGCTGAAAGCAGTAAGCTCACCCTGCACATACTCAAGAGCTCCGGCTGAACTCACATTAGCATTGCCCAAATTAAGGGCACCAGTACTGCCTGAGATTGCTGCTGTTCCAGCTGCAGGCAACAGAAACCCAGTGCACAGAGATCTCTCATGTTTGCTTGCAAAATACCATGTTGATATGTTTGAGAGGTAGAGCCCAAAGCTCACAGGTGTGATGAAGAGGTATTGTAGCAGCTTTTGTGGGGAACACAGGGCCCTGCTGGATCTCTTGATTGTCTTTGCAGGCAGATGCAAGGGCTTTGAGCCAATTTGTAGCTATAATAACTAATGTCCGTATCAGATTAAACTAAGCAGTGCGCTAGCTGTGCCTACAGCAGTTCTCGTTATCTTCAGTATGTCAGAGTAAGGTCACATCTGTCTCAAACAGTCATGAAAACACTGCTATCTAATCAAGCCTGAAGGTACACTCCCGTGTCCCAGCAGGTCTTTAGACCTAACCCTGGACTCATATAGAGCTTCTATGACCTCTTTAATTTGGTCAGACTTTTGGACCTGACAGTGGTGAAAAGCTCCTAAGCTTGTAACTCAGTGGGACTAAACATTAATTTGTGTATCATTTGTTACTCACGTTTGCCTGACATGTGCGCAGCCTTTCAACGTACCTGTGTGACATGCTGTAGCAGAGAGCCTAAGTCAAGACCCTTCTAGCTTCAGCATTTTTTCTTTACGCTTTTTTACAGAAGGTAAGGATTGCTGCAAAATAACAGCTGCCCATTTCATCACAATCAGCTGTGCAGATTGCCCGGAAGGGGCCACAGCACTGGGAGGTTGTATCCATTAGGTATCTCGGCACTGCTCTCTTTAAAAATGAGGGAAACAGTGCCTGTCTTGAAACATGAACTCTCTAGCCTCACTACTTTATTGAAAGCAAACAATAAGAGAAAAGAAAAAGGCAGAGAAAAGGCTTGCCCTCATCCGGTTGTAGAAGTAATTTTGCTGCAGTAATCCAGGGATGGCCAGGAGGCCAGCCTGGCTGGGTCCTTGAAGTCAAACTGCGAAGCCACAGGAGAGGGATAAAACTGAACAAAAGCACTTGTCTTGCAGAGAGGAGCAGGACAGAAACAGGTGGGCACTTCCCTTACAGGAAGCCAAAAAGGAAGCAGTGGATCCAAGGAAGCGAGGAGCTAGATTGTCTCGGCCAATGTGAGAGAAAAATGTGCTGCCAGCCTGCGAACTACAAACTATTCGCAGTGTAGGGTGAAAAGTCATAGGATGACCACAGTGTTTCTCTCCCTCTAGAAGAGCTGGGACTCAGACTTTATTGTGGTCCCTATTTCTAATTAGCAATCATCACACTACTGCCATTATTCATAGCTATTATCTCCTAAGGGCGAAAGATTCCTGCCATTCCGTAGAGGCTGCTCTCTTCCCACTCCTCTTCCTTTTCAACAAGCAATACCCTCTCTTTCTCCAGACTCTGTTCCAGCCAGCTCACCTCCATCTCAGCTCCTTATAAAAGCACCGAGATTACTCTTACTACATCCTTCCCCCTTACTAATGGGATAGTACTAGCAACATACATACATAGTGGCTTTATTCTATTTAGAATATAGGTGCTATAATATGTTGTAATATACTGTATCTCTCAGCCTTAAAGTAGAGCACCTGTAGGAAACCAGAACTGGTAGCTGTTAAATCACTCGGTTACTAAATGTCCAGGGCTTAATCAAACTCCTAATTAAAATAAGAACAATTATTTCCTTGTAGTATCTGGAGAGGATTAAGAAACCTGCCCTTTGAAGAAAAGACTGTGCAGGAGACACATTTCTCTCTTTTGACACATTATGCTGCTCTGTCTTATCAGAAGGAAGTCACTGTGGAGTGTGCAAACAACTTGTTGAAAAACTGCCTGAAAAACTTGAAAAAATACAGTTACAGCTACTTGCTGTCAAAGAGAGAACATACCTAGTGAGGGCAATCAGGGGACTGTTACAGATCTGGTGCTATTCAATATTTCTGTTAACAAGTCGGATGCAAGACCAGAAAATGAACTTCTAAAATGTGTGAATGACAGAAGCAGTGAGGTCCTGTTACCACCATGGAGGCCAGAATCACAAATCAAAACAAATTCTGAATTAGAAAACCTTAAATTAGAAAAATGCTGTAACACTGAAATGACGAAACTGTACAAGAGACAAGTATGGAGCCCTACACTTAGAGAAATGAAGTCAGGTGAACAAAAATAAAATCTGGGCAACAACTGGATAGGGAGCAAATTAAAAAGCAATCCTTATCTAACTCCTACTTTATTCAGCTCATCTTTGTTGAATTTAATGAAGGTCCAGCAGTGAGTCCAGGCCACAACTAAGACCAGAACCCACAAGTCACGCTAGTGTCCACTGCTTTAACTAGCCAGCAACACTTACCACGTAAGGGCACTGCTTTAACGAACTGGCCACATTTACCACATAATGATTTTGTTTTTTTCGACACAAACACCAGAAATGTTAATTCCTTAATGTTATGAGTTCACAGAAACAGTATGATTAATCACAGATCACATCAAGACTTAGGATAAAAAATCTGGACACCAGCAGTTCTTTACAAAAGACAGAACTCGGAAAGGCACAGGCATGTGAACAGAAGAAATCTACACAAGACAATTTTGTAACAGCTGCAGTAACTTGTCCTGCTAGGATTCACATGGCTTCCTTTCCAGAAGGAATATCTCCTTCCCACTGTATTCTTGTAATTCTCATTAGAGTTAGAGGAGATTATGAACGTCCAAAGGGACACAACTATAGGGAACAAGCATAGCTCTCTGCATGATTTTGTGAATGCTTGTGTGTATGTCTGTATAAATACCCACATATAAATGAATGGGTAGATAATTTATTATATGTTTATTATTCATGATGAGTAAATGCAAAATCTTGTATACAGAGATGGACTTAGGCACCAATTACCTGTCTTCTGCCAAGGCCTCCATAAATCCATAATAAATTAAAATGCTATATACTTCTTTAACTAAAAAGCTCCAAGAGCATATTGCAACCTGTCAAAACAAAGTGAAAAAGGGCAGGCAAACTGCAGGGGGTTCTGCACCAAGAAAGGAAAAGATGCTGCAGTGTTTATTGAGGATGCCACTGAGTGCACTCCTAGCAAGGCATCTTCTGTAAAAGCCAGCGGGGGATGAAATTATGGCCTTTTCTATACAATACACGGAGTTAGGAACGAGTGAATTTGCATATGAGGAAGGGCCGACTCTACTTACACTGAATGCTCTACAAAAGTAGCAGAGGCAAACTATAAAGCACTTGCTCAATCCAAAGGAATATTTATGATCACTTTTCTCAAACGGCTTAAGTTACTCTTCAGTCATGGACAACAAACACAATTTAAGTACAACATTTTCAAAAATGTTTTTGAAATGGCAGCATGTTTATTGTTGATGAAGTTTGATATTTAGACTAACGCAGGTTTCAAAATAAATATGGATTTATTTGGCTGGTTACCAACAGAACATTTTCTGTCCGTGTGCCTGTATCTATCTAACTGAGAAGAAGCCAAGAAGCATTTCTCCAGATCTTTCTTCAAAACACTTGTTAGGTAATTTCCAGTATAAGATGTTGCTTATGCTTAGCTTACTTACTTTTTGATACTTCGAATGACTCAAACTTCACAGGCTGAATGTAGTTCACCAGGTTAGACATCTCTTCCGTAGCCATAGCCTCACTTCCAGCAGTACCCTGGGGCAGAAAAGGGAAAATGTTGCAGTTTTGATCTGTCCATGATGCCATCAGAGGCCACAAATACCAAAGCCCAGTTTTTCTATCAACCATGAGATCTTTCACTGATCCTGGCTTAGTGAAGTCAGTGCCTCACACAGGGAAAGAAGAAAATTTGCTATAAAATTTAAATGTTTAATTAAACTGCTGCTGTATTCATTCTTTCTACATGGCTCCTAGGGAAGGAACAGAATTACCTTTACACATGCATGGTGCTGAGCACGTTTATCAGTACTGTTGAATAAATAAGAAATATAGCTCTAAGTTTTCGATGTCAAGTTTTTCTTCCACCAACACTAAATACACCACAAGCAGTTGTCTAAAACAGATCAGCTGTGGTGCTATTAATTCTTATTCTTCAGTAAATGAAAATATAAATAAACAAAGCAGAGGGGTTTCCAAACCGATTTAACAAACGTTTCCCAGTGCTCTGCCTCTCTTTGTCCACTAGATGGTAGTCCCATTCCTAGTAACACAAGCCAACCCACAACTGCCGGAACCGACCCGTTACCGTAAAACATATCTACACCCTTACTTCATCCATCGACGACTTTTTACAGTCATCATCATAGTCATCATCATCATCGCTCTCAATCTCTGCTTCTCCTGAAAAGTTGTAAGCAGAAGATAATTACTGGCTGAAGCAATAGTTATAAATACCAGTGGTAAATTCAAGAAAGATGTAGAAGTAGCACTGCTTAAAGACGACTACATTATACATGTGCTTCTTCTCATAGCACAAACCAAATACACTGTCTCAAGGGATTCAACCATCCTCAGCATTGATAAGTTCTTATTGTCCAAACAAACTAAAGCTCTTCCTTTGCAGCTGCTGGACGCTCAGTGTTTGGAAATCATGGGGTAGGTACCAGCACTGAGAAAAGAGCATCGTGGTGTGTGTAGTGTGCACAGTGCGTGGGTATAGTATCACAAACTACTCTGAAGAGATGCTCCCGCTCTTGCAGCACAGCCCTGGGGTTTAGGAGATGCGAGTTCAAACTCCCTCTCTGTTGCAGGATCCCTGCACAACCTTCAGCGAATGCCTTTACCTGCTCCAGGAAGCTCACACATAACAGCATGCACACAGTGAAGAAATCATGGATGAAAATTCATGAGATTCTCATGTGCTGTGATAGCAAGCCCGGCTCAGCAAAATCGATCTGTTCTGAACGTATCGCAACGGACCGAGGTAGCACAGCTGTGAGGATCCTGCACAGGAGCCTAATTGCAATGGCTTGACTTCAGTTCCCTTCAGAGACTGCTTTGGTGTGCCTTACTGCTAGGACTCCAGTGGCATAGCTCAGATGCACCGGCTGAGGGCAGTGCAAATCAAATAATGTGAAGAAGATGCGTAAGGCTCGTCCTTTCCCTGAAAAAGTAGTGATGGAGTAAATGGGACCAAATAAAACACGTTTTATGCCTTGCTCCCAACTGCGGTGTACTCATCAAATTCCTATGGGCAAGAAACAGATTCTTTATTGTTAATTAGCGAATTCCTCCCCTCGCCTCCAAAATGTTTTGATTTGGTTGCACCAGAAATTAAACCACTAAGGAACATCAGGCGTATCTTTCTCTTTAGTAACTCCTCCTGTGGGTCTGGCTGTCATAAAGTATGCATTGTGCATCTTAAGAAGACTCTGAAAAAGAAGGTTTAACTTACACTGCAGTCACCTATCCACACCTGTAAGGTTGACAACTCTCTCTAAAGATTTATTCTACAAACCTTTCAGCTTTCTTCAGCAGTGGCAATTTCATTTTGGCAGCGCAAAAATCTAACCACTGTGCAGCATTCCCAAACTCTCCAGAGAATAGTAATTCAGTCTCGGTTCCTCCTCTCAATTTAGGGTCTAATCCAAAGCCCACTGAGTCAATTAAGAAACTCCCCTTTGTTCCAACAGGCCTTGAATCACGTCCAGTGGGCCCCTTCGGAACATGGACAGCACATATGATTTAAATAATGAGTGTGCCTTTCACAACCAAATGATGACTACCCAGGCTGCATTTCCTTCCAGATGCAGATGTTGAAATGTCAGGCTTTTATTCATGAACACATTTCTTCCTGAACATTTCATTGAAGAAAATAACATGATTGCTCAACAGGCTCAAGGGATGGCTCAGGGAACCTCAACACATTGCGAAGAGCCAGCCGAGCTCTCACAGGATTTGCAGTGACAGCCTTTGGATGGGAAGCTCTCAACTGATTTAACCAGACTGGCAAAAAAACACTTCGCGTAGTCCACAAAATGGGAGACACGGCAGACTTCAGCCAACTTGTACCACTGAGATACCAGGTAAATGATAGTTTGTTCTTGCTAGAAGTGTCCAGGGAGGAAAGTACGCAATACGTTATTCATTTATTTAAAAATATTTAACAGGAAAACTCCCAGGGACATCAGATCCCATTTTCAAGTCCTGCATCAGACAGCAAAACCAGGACAAATAATACACAGGACTGCAAACACAGAATGAAAATTAGTAAGTGTTTTAGAAAGTGTGACTGCATCTGCACTGCCTTTCACCCAGTGGCATGGCCCTACACTCAAACTCAACCTTCTTCTCCCGTTACACTGCAGGGACACAAAGTCACAGCAAGCCTTGGCCAGACTGAGGAGATGTCTATGTGCCGCAGACACCTTTGTCCTCACCCTCCCCCAGTGGTAGTGGGATCAGCCCCATGACATCGTTCCTATCCCTTCCCAGGAGGGCACGCACACTACGTATCATAAATGCATGTGGACTGCCATATGCAGCTCTGCTGCAGGTCAAGTCCAGTATGTACATGTGAGCTTGTCTAAGGGACAACTAGCTCTAATGGCATAATTATTACTGGCATTTAGACAGGACTACAAATCCAGGCCAGGATGAGACCTCTCCATGCTAAGCAGCATACAAATACAGTAAAAATAGAGATCCCTGCTCCAAGGGCTTACCCTCCAAGTACGAGCTTGCCCATGGAGGCAAACAGAAGAACATCAAGAAATAAAAAGATGTTGCTCCCGATCACCATAGTTAAGTTATAACACAGATACCGTCAACTGCTCATAGGCAGAAGGGCTCAGGAAACTTCTCAGTGGAGTAACGGGGCAGTTCCAAGGATGTTTCCAAGGAGCTGTCCCTAGTGAGTAGGGCAGCATGGGGAAGGCATAAAAATGCTCATTGGACAAAGTAACAAGTGGACAAAGGAGGCTGAATCCCAACTGATGGGTAACAGGGTTCAACACAGTAATACTGAATGGAAGATGATTAGAAGAGGAGAGCTGGGAATGACAAGCCAAATCCCTATTACCCAGGGTTGAGGAAGCAGAGTGCTAAATATTATCTGTTCTCACCATGCCTCAGCAGCATGACGGATATTGAGAGCCTAA
Organism: Charadrius vociferus; assembly: GCF_000708025.1. NCBI lineage: Eukaryota > Metazoa > Chordata > Aves > Charadriiformes > Charadriidae > Charadrius > Charadrius vociferus. Next base: position 5,879,660 of record NW_009648550.1, on the reverse strand, counting down.
TAAAATGAAAGGTTACACATTGCTTGAAAATCACAGGAATTTGATAATCTGCTTTCTCAGACCCCTTGAAAATAACACTGGTATAAATGTGGTACTCGCTGTTGCAGCTTGTTAGCTCTGTAACATTTAGGCAGCCACCAGCATCTTGGAGGGGTAAATCCCCTTTGGTTTTTTCCACAGGCTGTACATCAGCACTTAATGATTTTTAGAAAGGAAAAAATTAACTTACTCACTTTGCTAAAACATTTTACTTTGTAACAGTGGGCCATGGCCTCAGCTGGCATGCAGTAGCAATGTACCAATGCATTTACACACACTGTGCTTAGAACTTTTTATCCAGTTTTCTATTTAGTCGTCATGAAACAATGGAACCAATCCTACCCCCTCTCTCTGTACTTGAAAACATGAACACTGTTCAATTAGCAAGTTTTGGTTACTCTCAGTATAGGCCTATTTTCGGTACAATGTATGTACCCGCAGAAATGCCACTGCTCTTTTTGCAGTGTAATCTAACTTGAAAAAAATCTTGCTTATTTACTTCCATTCACTGTGCTAAAACAGCCAGGTCTAAGATGCTTGTTTACCAAAATGACAACCTATCTCACAAGGGCTATCTCAGAAATTCTTTTGCTGCTTTGCCAGCTTTGCTGTACCTTTAGGGAAAGTTTTTTCCACTGACAGATATTATACTCTATTAAAGCCACTTTTTACACCCGTTTCATGAACATCTTGCAAGCCATTCCACAAAGCTCGTTTCAGAATTGCTTTTTTAATTATCGCTATTATATCACCACCACCTAGCTTTCATGTGGTATGTTTATAAACATGTTTTGGATTTCAATCTGACCTCAAGCAGCATAAGACACAGTGAAGCTTGCTATCAACTGAAGTACGAATCTCCATATTTTTTGCACTGCTGTGAAAAAACTTACTTAAAATTTCAAGAAGGCTAAATCAGCACAACTTTCTCCTGGAGATCAGCAATAATTCTGACAGGAGCTATACAATACAATAGACTTTTTTGAATCATATGCCCAACTTGCTAAATATAAAGATTATATTAAGGTTGGAGAATTGAAACACTTCCTATTAAGAAATGTTAAGAATTAGGCTTTAGTGAATCTTTAATTGCATTACTCTTTTCATGCTCCAGAAGGAAATCAGTACTGGGTATAGAGGAGCATAATGCTTCCAGTGTTCCAGCATCACACATTGCAGATACTGAGACGCACATAAGGAACAAGACAGTGAAAAGAAGTGTGTCGTAGTGACCATTGGGCACTGCCCCACGGAACCACGCTCTTCACTGGGTCTTGCCATAGCAGTCTTAGAAAACGGTGAATTAATTATTTTTTTTAAATGTTCACAGACAGGGATCTGGCACCTGATTTACAGAAATGCTGCATGCTCATAGCTGTAAACTGTAGCTGAAATCTCTGGGGCTGTGCTCTGAATACTTAAAAATTCAAAGAATTCTTGAAAAATCAGATCCTGGATGTTCCTTGTCAGTCACCCCTAAACTGTTCTTAAGCTCTCTCAGACTTGGCTGTCCTAAAATTGGCCTAATAGTATTTCACTTCCCACAGGCATTGTTCAGATAAATTCACTGCTGTTTGTCGAGTGCTCATATGCAGCCTGGATACCCCCACAGAAATTCACAGCAAGATGAGGATGCTAGATCTAGGATCAAGTATAGAATGACAGAGAGAGAAAAAAATATTGACTAACTGCATTCTCCAAAAGAGGCATAGGTCCTAAAGGAGAAACAGTGGCTGACAGTAGGATTACAAGCAATATATTTTGGCAGTCATGGATGAACCACACCAATTTTACACCACAACTCAATTCTATCAGTTTCTAACTTCTAAATGTTCATCATCAAAATCTACAGTTAACAGAGATTGTTACATAGGTAATACAGACATAATATTCACAGTTAATTTGTAAAATTACACACCCTATTATGGGACTAACCCCACTGCCATGCATCATCATCAACATCTAGATTCACAGTCCAGGTCTTTTCTTATAAAGGCTCATAGAGAGGCTCCTGAAAGACAAAGCTGTTACCCTCTATGCAGATCAGGCACTCAGAAGAAAACATATAGCAAAAGACATGTACTTTGTCACTTTGCTGGTAACAAAAATGTAGCGTTAGGAACCCAGGGCTGATTTCAAGTGTTGAAAAGGAGTCAGTTGGCATATGCGCACTTATTTTTCTGTTGCTTGGGTTTTGTCTAAAGTAAATAAAGAAAACAGTAATTAAATCATTCCTGACACCAGGATGAATCTTCCTTTGAAATCCAAGCCCTACTCCAAAGCATGCCTTTTTAAAAGTTTCTTCAGCAATAGTTGAAAACTCTTTCTTTGCTTCCAATAGGATAAACAACATTATCCACAAATACAGCAAGATTTTTTTTCTTTAATTCAGCTTGAGGCAAACTGCCAGCATGAAAATTTTCAGCTCAATTAATCAGTTTAGAAAAAATTACAAACAATGGAAAGAAGTTTTTTAATGACAAAAGGTAATGAACTTATATTCCCGGAGAGCCTTCAATTTTCTCTATAAGTATCCTACTACTGTGACACAAATGTCTATGCTTTTAGCAATCCAAAATTTCAGTCTTAACAGAAAGAAGAAATCCTAATGCAGGGAACAGACACTGGACTGGGAATCGGCATATACAGATTTCGTTGTTTGTCCTGCTGCTAATCTGCTCCTGTGGTTTACAGCAAATCCTTACTTTATCTTTTTCTCTGTATTTCTCTTTGCCTATTCTAGTGAGGTTTTCAGCTCTTCAGGACAAGGACCATCTCTTACTAATTTTTGCATACCAACACTCACAATGGTCCCCTGAAGATCCCATAGGCATTGCCAGAATATGCGCATTAAATTATAGTAACTTTACTATTTCACTTCTGATTTTAAAAATTCTGCTAATAATGAACAAGTTAAATGTAATACACTGCTTTCCATTGGCCACATTCCCTGTAATTTCTGATGGTAACAAATATTTGTTTGCAGTATTATTTTTTCCTGTTTTCATCTCTGGAACAGAAGAACATCTTATGTCACTTTGCACAGAGGTCTGCAATGTGTTCCAAACTAATGCAAGACAACAGTGGCTTGACCCTTGCCTGCCTGAGGAACAGGTATCTCACTAGCAGTTACCCTAAATCTGAAGACACAGCAGAACCACTCTGGTTCTCCTGTGCAATGGGTTGAATCTGAAAGGCCACCAAATGGTAGGCACACCTCAGAGGCAACAGAAAAAAGAAAACATTTATATTTGGTATTGAGCTTGGGCAAACGGAAAAGGCACCCAAGGGTAGAGGAGCTGGCAGCTCACTCTACTTTCTAAGCAGTGCAGATAAATGTTAGTACACATCCTTGAGCTGTAGGTAACTCCAAAAGGGATTCCTCAGCTGTGAGCCTTCACAGACTCATGGATCAAAGACACAGCATTGTTTCATACTGAGTAAGACCCACACTGGTGTACCTTTACCTTGCTAGAGCAATGTAAATGCATGGAATTATAGCTGTAATTAAGCATTTGTGGTTTAGGGAGAAAAATATTTGTAGATTCAATTCATACCTGCACCAGGGGAGGAAGGTTCAAACATACTAGATGTATCACTGCACGTGTTGGAAGCTTGCTCCGAGAGCTTCTTTTTCGCACTTCCATCTGCAGACTTATGTGACTTCTTTTTATTCTTAACCAAAATTTTGTACATTAAATCCATAGGGCTTGGAAGAGGAACCCCGGGTTCAAGCTTGCAGAAAACGGAAGAGAAATTTGTTACAATAACAGAAGAAATGAGCTTATGGCATTCTCTTAGGGCCTGCATGGTGCAAGATAATTTTGTAACCTCTATAAGCCCTGTTCAAATGAAATGTATTTTGCACAAGAGGTAACCTCAACATTAAATGAAACAGGGCTACTGAGGGCACTTAAGAAGAAAAGAAAAATGCTTTATGAAATGTCTACAGTAATAACTGAAATAAGTATTAGTTCAAATATGAAAGCCTACATTATAAAATGGCAGCTATGAGAATCAATTGCATTTAGAAGATTACAATTCACCATATCAGAACGATCCCTGCATCAGAAATTATATGCTTAAGTCACCAACAGCTCATGTTGTTTAACCCCCTCCTTTAGACTCTGTTTTGAAAGGCCATATGTGAAGAATGACACAGGACTGAAACACTTAAATAAAAATTCACACAGATATTTACGATCTGATAAATACCAAATTATATTACCGGGTATTTTTCCAGTGGATCCATAAGCAATGCATCTCCAAATATTAATCTGCAGTACTCCGCCATTTTTGCCTGTTGTTTCGGGCTAAAGGGGAGAAAAGAAATAAATGAGTCCTACTAATGCTACAGAGTGAAAGCAGCAGTAATGGAATATCTAATATCCCTAAACTAGATATAATTTCCTGATCCAATTGCTGTCAATTTTTCAGAAAGGCCTAGGTATATCATGCAATTATTCTGATTCCTCTGATAGAGCTTATCAAAAGGATCATACCTGAAGTAAAGGCACTAGTCAGTTGAATAATAGTGAGACTGAACTTCTAACATTGAGGTATATTTTCCCATACACTTAGTAGAAAATAAAAAAAATGAGGCTGTCAGTTGTTACCTTTAAGGAAATAACGGTTATATGAATTTGCCTCTTTCAGGCAGCTTTTTTATTCAAAGTTTAAATATCTTCCTCCTTATGTTACTCTATACACATGCCAGGTATTCTTCTCATCTCTGCCCCCCAAACCCCACCTAGGTTGCATTCTCTTTTTGTCACACGTAACCTAAGGCATCAAACCCAAACCAGTTACCCAGAAAGCAGTCTCCTGTGCAGGTGTCTCCGTTAAACTTCCTAAGCCACGGGTACCTACCACCTCACTCGGCATGCCTACAAGCACAGCCACACAGAAGAAGGGGCAGAAGACATACTTGGGCTTCAAAACCAGCAAAACTGCATCAGTTATAGGCACTTGTAAAAAAGCAGCTAGTTTTACTGCAGAAATCTAAAATGCAAAATGCAGTTAGTTTTACTGCAGATTTTCTGCTAAAACGCAACCCACTTGCCCACCCTATTTGTGTTAGCCCGTGTGAGGTGGGTGCTGTGCCTGTGCACCCCATCCAGCCACAGCCCTGCCCGCAGCCGCACCTCCGCGCTGTGCTCCACGACAAAGCACTGACCCATCCGCAGACCCCCTGGGCTGGGTTTGCACCAAAAGCTCATACTGCTCTCGCCAGCTCACTCAGTATTTCCCCTGACACCTCCTCACTGGCAGAAGTCACCGCGTAGACGTAATTGTGCTACTGCTAAGAGGCATTATGTCAATTTGGAGAATTGCTGTAATAAGAGCTGGCATAACTGCCATTTCATATGCATATAATCACATACTGCATGCATGTTATGTGTTTATAACTGGGACCAACATACCCAGACAGCCTTCTTAGTAGGGATCTAGATGCAATAACAAGCTGCCAGATGGAGCTGCTCAATGATCATTGTAGGTTGTCTGGGTACGTGTTCAGATACCTTTTCTAAAAAATTTTAAATTTTATTCAAAATCAGACAGAGTGTCAAGTTTTACCATAGTGAATTACCTTCAGCGGTTTTCATGACATCCTCTAGAAGTAAATTGAACCGCAGTAAACTCTACTTACAATCAATTTTACCAAAGTGCAACCAAAGAATGAAATAATTCCTGCATATCAGTGATGGGAATTTTAGGACTGAAGATTGGTTATACTGTTCAGAAATATTACTCAAACCATCTTAAAATGCAGCTCAGTGCTACGGTCACTCTCTTTCTAATTTTAGACAACTGTGTGTTTTTGATATATGTGCCTGTTTAAAATCTGTAATATCCGAGATTAGGTTTCCATTTTTGCTACTCTGTTGAGAAGCCTCGATTAAAGGACAGGTTTATATTGCTTAATATAACTTCCTCAACTATTGTTAATTATGATCTGCACATCATAGAAGATACAGGAATGGTATATGCGGTTATGTTACCATGGAGCTATTTTTCATGACAAAATAGAGCTGGGTATATAGGCGGAAAAGGAGTGCTCATTTTTTTCTTGTAAACTAAGAGCGCAACAACAGTTACACCCAGTTTGTCGTTGGCCACCAAGCAAGCACCTGGCTCTGCAGCTCCTCCCGGGGTCAGCAAAACCATAGCTGAGATAAGGGCTGTGTGGCATTTGAATCAGAAAATGTAATTTCCCCGAGATCAGCATTCTGGGTGTCCCTTGAAGTAGATATGGGGTGAACCGGTCATTACTTCAGTCACCGATAAAACATATTGTGAGGAGGCTTTAAAGTATTCCACAAAGCTACGCAAGTGCTGCATGCAGTTTAAATCACTAGAGCATTTCATTAATGCCTTCTTTTGCATGCAGCCAATTCTGCAAAAAAGCTAAGAGCCACTTTTAGCTGAGGATGGAAAATTAAGATGAAGACAAGCAAGGCAGCGGAACTAAGAACCCACAAGGGAGAAGGTGATGGGAAGAATAGCTGAGGCTACGACAGCACGTTAGTTATTTCTAACTGTCAGCTAACAAGGAAAATAAAGGCACTTCACTCTAGTAAGCACGCAGACTGGGTATTTGCTATAGGTCTAGGAGTCATTATAGTGAATTTTATTTCAGTCTTCTCCACCACTGTATATTTTGAATAGATCCATGCTCTTAGAACCCAGGAAGTTCAAAGGACATCTTGGATCAAAAGAGCACAATTACTGAAATCGTAGTAATTAGATGTGACATTGGGATTTTTAAATGGGCACATCAACTCCAGAAAGAACTCTTGATATGAAATAGAAAAAAATATGCAATGGTTAAATCCAATAAATTTCAAACTATCACCACAGCTAGAACAAATTCTTCTGATCTTCTGTGTTTAATTACATGTTTACCTCAAAGACAGCACAGTGAGAACTTTCATTTTTGCAAATGAGAAAAATGTAATGCAACATTATTTTGGCTTAGCGTATAAATTCCAATGTCACTGTATCCCAGAGGCAGAAAGAAGGAAAATGACGTGAAAAACTTTTTAATACTACAAAAAAATAATCTTGCAGTAGTAGACAATCATGACATTACAAAATCACTTGTCTTTGTGAATTGGACTGGCAAAGATATTTTTAAAACCTCCTAAGAGGGAATAAAAAAATATTTAAGAGTCCCAGAATTTAACCAAGTGGTATTTTTTGTGTCGTCTCTCTCACTAACATATATATTTATTGTTTCAAGAGACAGATCATTAGAAATAGTATGGATTACGTATTATTATTCCAGTATTTTAAAAGTTGGAATATCAGTTTCTTTTTGTTTTCCCATCTTTCAAAATTATGAACCAGAGCAACAGATTGAAATACCAACTTTTCCACATCGACATATTTCCCCATTTGCGTTATGAAATAAAAAAGCAGGTATTTCCTGGTCCATATCTACTATTATTGGAAATTCTCTCAGCATTCCTGTATGGTACTGAAAATTGATTGCCTTAGAAGACCTGACTTCATCTGTTTTATGATTTTCACTGTGCAGATATGGATGGGTAGCATATAGACTAATTCTATATGCCCCCAAAATGTGCCAGCGTAAGGGCAGATAAAGTGGGAACATCATAGCTGGAGATACAAAAATATAAAGAATATTGAGAAATGTTTTCATTACCACTACTGTATTGCTTGTACTTTGTTTTACTGTGTTTGTATTATGCCTATTATGAAGGTCAGTCACAGGGTTCTTTGGCACTACTGCACGACTAATGCCCCTAACATTGTATTAATATCCTTCTGCAGAGATCCTTCTTTTGCATAAGACAAAGACACAGATGCTTCCCAGAAAAGTCTAAAATAATTTAAAGTGTAGGAAGAGAAAGTGATAAAAGTTCTGTTAATATTTGAAATAACAATTCCAGCAAGAAACCAGCAATATGAATAACTGTAATTAAATTTAATCTTGGAAGCAATCTTATATGGATACTGCTCAAGGATCACTTAACCTTTTTGCTATGTCATCAGTGCATTTCTAATTATAGAGTGTCTGCTTTCAGATTTGCAGATTGCTTGTCTTCTGCAAGCCCGATTTCAAACGCCAAGGTCTTCTTGAGGTCTTTTCAATGTTTTCAGGGCACTTTTCTATTTTTTCATAGAACCACATCTTTTCTTAGCACTGTCTTTTTTCAGTGTGTGTGTTTTGACTTCAATATAAATGGCATACATAACATTTTATATATTCTAAAAGTTATATGTTTGTCTCTTTTTCTAAACCTTTTATTGTATAAAACCAGGCAAGAATGAGTACACTACATAGTGGAGTTACAGTAATGGAAATGAAAATTCTTCACATGCTATAAAGATATGAGAGGAATCCTTCTAGGAAAAACATTGGAAGAAAGCAAAATGAGATGGCTAACATTATGTGCTAATAAATGGCTTGTTCCCCGGGTGGACAAAAAGCATTAAAGATATTCTTGTGAACACAAACCATAAGGAAGAAAAATTGCACTTTAAGTCCAGTGGTGATTAACAGCGTCATATCTATGCTGGTGACGTAAAATTTATTTGCCTCTGATAATCACAGTCTGTTTAAAAGCCATGAGTACAGAACACAGGCTAAACCCATATTTCTGTTTAAGGCAATGCCAAAATGTCTACTTATTTGTACGGGACCAGCATTTTACATATGAACACTGACTCTTGTAATTTGAAAATCAGAAGAAAAATTTGATCACCCAAAAGTGGAAATTGGTATCACAGGATTTGTTTGACAGCAATTCTACAAAAACACTGAGCATTTTTTGTTATTACTTAGGGCAAAGCCCATCTTTAAGTTCTAGGAGAAAAACAACATTCCAAGTAAATGAAAAGACAAAAGAAGCATTCCATGAAATTAGGTGAAGGTTTCTGAGAGTGGCATGACTAATTGCAGACTTCTCTGGCAACTAGTGAAGAAATGAAGGGATAATTGTAGCAGTTGGTAAAATAACTAGAAATTATTTTCATCCAAAGCAAAATTAGAAATCATACACATTAAGTCTGATGATTTACTGCAGCAGAAAATAATAAATAGCAATAAAGCCTCAGAAAGAGAAAATACTTGGTATTGTTTTTGCAGACTTGCTTTGCTAAAAACCTATGTCATAGCAATGCATGGGAAACAACATCAAATAAATACACTTAGAGATAATTCATTATTCCACGACCAGAGTTTTCTGGAGAGAAAGGTCCAATGGTTTCTGTGGGGCAAATTGTGAAGATCACAGTAATGTAGCAGTAACTCTGTTCCTTTTTTGACATATTCCTGCAGTATCACACCGCCTTTGATTTTGACAATATTTAATCTTATAGTTTTAAAGCCACTTTTGCACATAACTTACATCTGACAGGAGTTTATTTTATACATTCTTTTTTACTTCTTTACTTTCCTAAAATAGAACAGATCACCCTGGAATAACTGAAGATTTAAGTCTTAATGACTTTAAAGGAAGAAAAATGTAACCCTTCTGGTTAAAATAAATTGGATTTTGCTTTTTCTCTGCCTTATACTAACAAAGTGAATGTATATTTTAACAAATACAGAAGAATGAATATAAAATATAATACATTGAAGAACGATGGTTGAGGCCTTTTCTAAAGACCACAGGTGGCATTTGGAAGCACTGAGAAAAGCATTGTGAGTTAAAACCTACAGCAGTAGGTGAGAATATGCAAGTCTGAAGTGATATAACATACACCAAAAAGAAAGGAGTGAGGGGACCGATTAGAGAAAGAAATTAAATACAGTATTTGTGTGGTCTTTCAGAGGAAGACAGAACTAACTAAGCAAGATTTAACAAGTAGCTGTTTGAATCATAACCATGTGGCCTTTAAATGTGCGCAGAGCAAGCACGTATTTGCCCCCAAAAGGGTAGTGTAAACTTATATTGTAAGGTATACAGGTAGTGTAGGTCAGCTCTCAGATTTTAAATTTTTCTACCTGCATCATTTTTGATCAGTTTTGGCACATCTGTTCTTAAAAACATTCTTACATAGCTTCTTCTACCAGTTCCTTCCCTTATGACGAGCATGTTCTTCCTAAAACAATGGAAAAGCAGTTAGCCCTCACCCTTTTCCTCTGCAAGAAGCAAAAGTGCCAACATCTTTTCTGATTTATATTAAATGATTCATGGCTGCCCCAAAGATGACTGTTTATTTCACATTAAAAAAGAAAAAAAGTGTCTCAGTCCAAACCAGCCCCAGAAGTGTTGAAAATGCCACAACAGAAAACAAAAGGGGAAATGGCAACTGAAGTTAAGGCACAAGTGTGTCAATGTGACCCCACCTTGAACTCTATAGTCAAAACTAAAGTCAATGTCAAACTTAAAAAAAGAAAAATCAGAATGAAAACAATAATAATAATAATAGTACCAACAACAAATAGATAACTGGGACAAATTTAAAAGTGTTCATGTTTTTTTCTTTTATTACACAGGCAAATGTCCTTTCTTGTAATTAACAGAAAAGAAAAAAAAAAACAAAAACCAGCTTTGGCAAACTGGTGTTTTTTAGAAGAGACGGAAAAGTTCCATATCACGTTTCACAACCCTAGCTAGTCTATGGTTCTGGCCTCTACTTCTAACATACAAGAAACAGACCAAATTCTGTGCACAGAATATGCTCATATGCGCAGAATAGGGTTGTAAGCAGGTGAAAGATTGCTTATTTTTCTTTGATGAAGTACCGTTACGTTCCAGCAGGACGTACCGAAACTGTAAAGTTAATACAATTTGTCTCACAATTATTCAAGCTTTCTCTTTCATACAAAAGGTTCTAAGCCAGAAAGGTTTTTAAGAACATGCCCGATTCATTTGGATCATCTCGGTTACTTAAGCTGATACAAGTGGGTTTTGGGTAAGAGCTGTTGATCATGTCATATAATAAAACTGCAACAAGTCCATACATAATCCTGTGCTTAGACCTTATAAAAATATAACGCCATACAGGAAAACATAGTAACTACTTACGAATCCACATGATTTTCAAAGGAAAGGAGGATTGGAAAGGGCGATGTCTTAAATGCACATTCAGCAATAGCTTCTATTACTTCCTAAAGAATCAAAATACAGACAGTTACAAATTTATTTCTCTAGAGAAACAGTGTTTTGGTCTTCGAAGACAGAAAAGACCCAAAGAGGTCTGAAATCATACCCAAACTGCCTGAAATCAGACCTTCTGTTCTAAACATCCCAGAAAGCTCTGGATGTGCTTTTGCAGCAACCAAATTTTTCAACCTGAACTGTAATCAAATCTCCAAAACGCTTCATGAGCCTCAAGCATCACATTTCTCAAGAAATTACTTATGTCTGCCTAAATCAATAGTTTAAATGTAAAACTTGGTCTTTGTGTGGAGCTGTTCCATGCCTGAAGCTATGGCTTTCGTGAACTATTTTGCATAATAATAAACATGGTCTGACAAATGCATATCTTCTAAACATCATCAGCACAAGCATGTGTCCATAAAATCCTCAGTTACTCTGACTCACAAGTTTTAGTTCCTTCTTTTTTGATGAGAGAAATCCCTTTAAGGCAAAAAAAAAAAAAAAAAAAAAAGGAAAAAAATAAAAAAGAAAAAAACATTACTCAGTTGGCTGTGTAGTAACCATCAAACAGAGGGGTCAGAAACAGAAACTTCTGTAGAAGTTTCCTTTCAGCTCTGATGGAAAATGGCAACTGTAAATCTAGTAGAGGACTCATTTGATAACACTAATTTTAGTGGGATGCACAATATAGTAATGCACTCACTGTTACAAGAGAACTTACAAAACACTGAAGACTTTCCATATGCATTACTGTCAAACTTTGGAGTTTATAAGAACCTCCAACTCTGGAGTTTATAAGAGCTCATAAGCCTGTTCCCTCCCAAACCATAAGGATGACTAAAACCTAAAAGATTTATTTATTTTAAACAAGCCTCCTCTGGGGATTCCTTTTGTTCGTTTTCTGTACTTTTAAAGGCTTAATTGAGAAGTGTAACAGTAAGAAATCCACTTCCTAAAATAAAAGCTGAGCTTCTGGTACATTATTCTGATGCTGGGTTGCAGAATTCAGGGCTGGAAGGAAAGCACAAGCCATCTCAACATTTGCCGATATGAGCCAGGATACAAACAAAATTTACGGTCTTCATGTAAGTGGAAAAAAAAAAAAAAAACACAGCTCCTGCACAAATTGTTGCAGTATCTCTTATAAGATGAGAAACTAGCTCTCTCAGCACACAGAGTTGGTGAATGACTATATTTAATAAACTGCAATCATCAAATATTTAAATGCTTCATGTATCACTAACCATTCATATGCTTCAACTAAGACCACTTCTAGTCTTCAAAGAAAGCGAAAATGCAAAGCGTTTATTACAAGAACAGTAAATGGTGCAGAAGGCTGGGTGAAGGCAGGTAGGAAGCTGCAGTTTCACAGCAGCGGTTCTCCCATGGGGGAATATACGGTTGATTCCCACTGCACACTTTCTTTCCAGCTTCAGTAAATCACTAAGTGCTGGTAACACTTTAACACTGTTCAGAACTGGTGGGATTAGCAAAAGCATCTAAGGCAATTTTTCCATTACAAGGAAACAGCCGTGCTTAGAATCAGGTTACAATATTGAGTCCTCCCATCTTGATGCTCTCCACCCAGATCATTAGCGCTGGCTTCGTCTCCACCCACCTGCACCCTCCCCTTGGTTATGGAGCATCACGCAGGGCTTAAGAACACTTAGGGCTGGATATAAGAGGTACTGCCAAAAGCAGTCCTGAGGCCTTTCTTGCTCCTACACACTGCTCAAACTGTGGAGTAAATCCATAAACTTATTTTCAACTGCAAAAAGGGATGAAATCCAGCATGCATGGGGAAAATAACCTGAAAGAGTAAAATCAGGATTACAGTGATGAAATCTGAGGATGAAAAGCCAGGCATTGCTTTAGTGGAGAAAAAGGTATGCTGGTGATTCAGTCTTGCACTGCACTCAAATGTAAATGCAAATTATCCATGGTCTGAGAGGAACAACATGGTAAGTTCCATACTTTACTCCAGCTGCAGAATGACTCCCCTGAAACAGGTCTCCAAGGTATATATAAAGTACACATGCACAGACTCCTGGTTATTGCCTGAATAATTGGTTGGTTCCCTATAAGATCTCACCCTGGCAGCAGCTCACAATCTGCAGCTGAGAAAAACCTTACTGATTTAGTATAGGTTAGGGGTGGACCTGCTGGGAAGTAGTTCTGAAGAGAAAGATCTAGGGGTCCTGGTAGACAACAATGTGCCCTTGTCACCAAAAAGGCCAATGGAATCCTGGGCTGCATAGGGAAGAGCG
>NW_009648550.1:5864855-5865856 GCF_000708025.1 Charadrius vociferus | reverse complement strand
GGTGGAGTCCCCTTCTCTGGAGATTTTCAAAACCCGCCTGGATGCAGTCCTGAGTAATGTGCTCTGGGCAGTCCTGCTTTAGCAGGGGAGTGGGGCTAGATGATCTCTAGAGGTCCCTTCCAACTCTGAAAATTCTGTGATTCTGTGGTTTTTATATGTCATGAAGCAAGGTAAAAATGAATCAAACAAAACCCCCACAAAAATCCCAGCAACACAAGTAGGCGGAGTATATATTGCTTCTTTCTCCACATTTCAGAAAGCCTATCTCAGGCAGTGAAAACTGACAGACTGAACAGAAGCATTGTGTGCGGTGGTCATGCCAAAAGCGTGAGCTGATAAATGATTCAGCATTCAAGACCCAGTGATCACTCTGAATTGATTCACACACTTCTGACACATTATTTCACTATTATTTTGCTCCTCCTCAGCCAAGCAGCACACTTTCAGTGCTGAAAAGAAACCAGCAGTCGATACATTTTTAGTTTTCTGTGTGGAAAAAAAATATTTGCCCTGAAGTGACAGTTGACACATTCCTGAGTATAAGATCATCGAGGGACTGCAGCATCTCTGAGGAAAGGCTGCGAAACCTGGGTCTATTTAGCCTGGAGAAGACAGAGAGGGGATCTCATCAATGCTTATAAACATCTCAAGGGTGGGTGCCAAGAGGATGGGGCCAGAATTTTTTCAGTAGTGTCCACCAATAGGACAAGAGGCAATGGGCACAAACTGGAACACAGGTGTGTCTGAACATAAAGAAAAACTTCTTTACTTTGAGGGTGACAGAGCACTGGAGCAGGCTGCCCAGAGAGGTGGTGGAGTCTCCTTCTCTGGAGATATTCAAAACCCGCCTGGTTGCGTTCCTGTCCAGCCTGGTCTAGGTGAACCTCCTCAGGTAGGGGAATTGGACTAGATGATCTCCAGAGGTCCCTTCCAACCCCTATAATTCTGTGATTCTGTGAGTAGATTTAAAATACCTTCCAATATCTCTCCTGCAAACACAA
>NW_009648550.1:5808933-5864800 GCF_000708025.1 Charadrius vociferus | reverse complement strand
TGATCCTTTTAAGCATCAGATTAACTTTGTTTTAAATTCCTGCTCTTAACCAAAGGAGTTGAGAACTATCTTCCTTAATTAAAGGAAGTTTATTAACTGGAAAGTTAATAACAAACGTGCAAGAAGGTTGTGTTTTATGTTTTCCTGTGATTAACTCAATCAGTGAGGAGTTCAAGAAAACAAATTGAAAAAAAAGAAAGGACTGTTCTGGTGCAAGTGAAATTTGCTGTTTTGTTTGTGTGACAGTATTGTTTGCTTTTTTTCCTAAATGAAGGCACTAGAAGACACAAAAAAACCCCCAATAACGCATGCTTCAAGTGTGGGAGACATGCTTCAAGGCTGTAGCTAGTAGAGAAGCCACATCTAACACCTGTAACAACCAAATTCAGTAATGAATATTTTTCCACAACTCCTTGCACACAGGTAAGTCTAGAGACGCATTTCCATGGCGAGTTCATGTCTCAGTTGAACAAGCGTTATTTCTTCACACTTCAAAAATGATATTCTGATGTATCATTATAAGCTGTGCCATTTCCTACCTCAGTTCAGCACTTTTGTCTCCCACTCCCATTTACCAGGCAGAGAAGAGAAAAAGAGTATACTGATACATTGCTTATTGCTGTTCAAATCCTTGTGACCTTCATCTCAGCTCTCCTCCCTGCCACACACTATGGAGCTCTAACACAAACCAGTCCTTCCTTCCTCCTTACTGTCCTGACTCCAGACTCATCCACAAACCCGATTCACACTGTGTAAAAGCAGTTGTGGTAGCAATACCCGGTCTTTCAGCGCTCGCTGTGGTCTACCCTATTTCTCCCCCTTCGTGAGATTTGATGCAGAGACATGAACAGGAGTATGGACCTGGGCACTGAGCCATGGAGAAAGACAAGAACCAAAATCTCTTCCTGTGCAAGATCCAAATAATGTAACTCTTCTCTTCCAATGATTCTGCATCTGCTCTGAAATCACTTCTTGCAACATCTTTTTGCCCTCACATTTCTCTTCCCTTCCACCTTTGCAGTAATATTCTAGTAATGTATTTGTGATGCATTTTACATGAAAAAAACTGTCCTAGCTAAAGCCAAGTGTGCTCTATTGCTGTACCTTGAAGGATATTTCTGTTGTCATAGTGAAACCGTGTGTAATGACCGGCTCTTCTTCAGCTGTTCGTCCTTTCCAGCAGTCCAGCTCCACACAGCGGCAGCCTGACAACAGCACTTGCCGATACATCTCCACCGATGAGTTACCAGCCAGCTGTCCAGCTGCAACAGCACAAGAACATGAAAAACGGGAAATCATTTTGGGCCTCGGGAATAAATACAAATAATCTCATAATAACAGCATCTTTTACCCTCAGCTGAGAGGAATAACACTCGAAGGCACACAAAAAGCCCAAGAACATAATGGAAATAATGTCATGGTCTGGATTCTGCCCTCAGTTAAAATGCTGTGAGTGAGGAGAAATAACTGAACTGAAGCCAATTCAAAAACTTCTGATAGATAGCATCGAATACGTAACATAACATAACATAACGTGGCTTAGTTCTAAAAGACTTTGTTATCCTTTGACAAGCAATGTGAAATTCAGAGGTGACTCGGGACAGCAAGATCACATTTTCTGATGACATGCAGTGCAGTTTAATACAAGATAAAATAAACCTCCTGCACTGTCACTAATGGTACTGTTACTAAGCCTCATATCACCGCACTGAGTTGGTCAGTTAAATTTTCAGACGTGATACTGCATTACGTGGAGAGAAATTTAATTAAACTACCAGTTTCCAACAATGACATAACATAAATCTAAAAATAAACAAGGAAAACTCAGCTTTTCCCAAACTCAGGAAGTATTAAAAAACCCCACAAAAAAACCCAACCCCCAAACCAACGAAGAAGTCCAGTAGTATTCAGAGAAGGATATCCAGCCAGGGTGTCTTCATCTCCTGCAATAGGTTTGATTCCAGTCATATGGATACAAATTTCTTGCAGCAGAGAGGTAAAAATAACGGAAGAATGGTTTAGTGCTTTTTTTTAGATGTGAAGAAAATGGATGCAGTTTCCTGCTTTCAAACAGGTTTCCTTAGAAGACCCTCCTGGATTCCTTGAAAGGAATTCACTGTTTTTTTTAAGGAGGCAGTGAGTTCATTTATGCTAAAGATTCCTCATTGATGGGGGTCATATAAATACTTCATATCCAGACTAGCGTATAATATAAAGGAGACTACTCCAATAATTTTATTGTCTCTGTGGTTCTGTGTTTAGGCTTTATGCTCGGAACTACATGTTTAGGTTTGCTTCACTAAATAGCATTGTCTGCTTTCTCTGTATTTTTACCTTCCACTTAGAACTGTAAGAGAAAAACCCTTCTATCTGAAAATTCCTGTCTACCCTTTGTGTTTGATACATGAGCTGGAGCAATCATAAATACTCCACAAGGTATTAACATTACTCTTGTTGAAATCTGTAAGATTTCTCAGCTCCTGCTGGAAGCAATGAGAAATAATGTTAATAACAGAAGAATTTGGCCAGTTCTGGAAGGTTCTGAAAATCCAAATGGAGTCAGCAAAGTGACAACACGTCTCTCTTTTTTTTTTACTTAACTTTTCCCTGTGTTTCCATTTTGATTATGGCAGGTTATCTTTACTCACATAAAAGCCTTTTTGGTGTCATCTCAATGTCTGTGGTAAGCAGTGGCTCTTCTTTGCAGGATGCAAACAAGCATGAGTGTGGATCAGGATACAACAGCACACATTTCTGTGTACTCATCCCTAAGCTTGTGAAAACTTGGCTGTCATTATATGGATCCACTGAACTCTGCTAGCTAAAAAACTACATTCACTTAGAAAACTGTTTTCACGTTGTCTTTCTTTTCCCTCAAAGCATATTGAATTTTGATTAACAAACTATTCTATGATTAACAAAACACTCAACTTCATGTCCTAAGAGACTACTGGCCATTAATATTGCTAAGCATTTTGGACTACGAGATCCTTAACCTTCAGAAGTGCTTAAGCAAATCATGACATGCATCGCTTGCCATATGACACTTCTCCACACTACCTTATTAATAAGGCTCAGACATTTTGGAAGGATTCCTGCTAAGGGTAAGAGGATATTCAACCTCCAAAACATTTGATTCTTCAGAAAGACTCCCACTAAGAGTACAAAAAGTTAGCAAATGTTTTAATACTGTTTTTAACTTATTTTTCTGAAATACGGAATATTAGGAATGTTCCCTCAAATGTTTTTTGTATATATTATTTATAAATTTCTGGTAAGTGAGTCTCTATTTGCATCTATTCCAAACCACCCCTCTAATAGATGCATTCTGAAGTGTGCTAACACAGATGCTAAAGGGAATACTTCCAGTATGATATTTTTAGTATCCCAAGTACAGATCAATTTTTTAATACTGGAAATTGAAAGCATTATGTATTCCCTTCTATAATACAAACAGCATCTAAAGTAATACCATAATATTTGTATCTCTTCACACTATATTGGATAAGGAGAAACAGATTTTGACAAAAATTCACTATAGTAAAGAAAAAACCTAATCAGCCAAATCATACCTGACAGGACACTAAACAAAATGAGCCTGTGTTAATTGATATAAGCTGAGGATATGACCTGTGTTTCCCCATACAGATCGATTCCACACTTCTATAACTTTAAGCTGCTCATTTCTCAGCAAGTGCACCCTTGTTGGGTTCATTAATCACTGTTTTTCCAACTGCAAGTTATTTGCAAGACATGGACTTAAAATTTGGTTACAATTTTATGACATGTATCCTCTGGGGGATATTTGGATCCAGCTATTTGGAATCACCTGAGTCTTCACTATTCTAGAAACAGAGGGTGCTGCTGCCCTCTCGCCCACCCATGGCACCACCTTCTCCCAGCATGAAGAAGTGCCTGTGTAATTCCTTCGCCATGCACAAACATGAGCTGCTAAACCTCCTCTCTTCAGGCAAGTCTTGGAAAAGCCAACAGGGCTCTGGATCATACACTGTAGTTTTCAGCATGCAAACTCAGACCGTCGTACAGCTGGGAGTATGGCTCTGACTTCAGCAGCAACAAGTCAAAATAAGGCTCTTGCCCCATGGCTTTTATTTTTAACACCTCATATTGGACCAAAGTAGGACATGTGGTCAGGCTTGCTCCAGCCCACAGCAGGAATACACTTGCTGTCAGTATTGATTCAGGCCCACCCAAACAGAAGATGCAATGCTTGTGGATGCCAGGAGGGCTGGGCTGGCCAACCTCTGAATTTGCATTTCAGCTCAGCTGCTAGCAGCTCCCACGCTGCAGCCAGTCTACGTGATGGACACAATCTGGCACAGGGTGCATGGGGTAACCCTCATCCTAGCTGTGGGACCCACTTGAGAAAGACACCTCGCATGACTAGCTGGGTCTCTCCAACTGCAGTGAGGGAGCGGGACCCATCGTACCTACTTACAGAGTCCTTCCCCTGATGCTGGCTCTCTCTATCTTTGTCTTACAGATTTCAGCTATTTGAAGATCTTCAAAAGCTGCTATTGGAGTCAGAGAGGTCACGCAATCCTCAACACAGTTTTATCCTCCTTAAAGAAGAGGGGTTAGAAAATGACATATCTGTTATTTCCATATGCTTCAAATAACATATCTCTTATTTCAATAGGCTTCAACTGGTTGGCCTAAAGAGGCAAATAAGAGAAGGCAGAGGATCTTGAAAACTCACTAAGCAGTAGTGAACGAAATATTACACGAAGGAAACAAAATACTTTCATGATCTGTCTTTTCTTCTCCTTATTGAGAACTCACTATCTCAGATCTGATCAAACAATATTTTTTTAACTCTATGTTCACTTCTGCTGCTACTAAGGGCAAGCTTCCTCTAGAAATTTTGGTGTCAGTTGCTGATCTGTATTAGAATAACTAATTTTGCCTTAAGGATATAATCTATATGATTTTTTCTTTCCCCTTGACAAGGTTCCGCTCACCTCTAAAAGCAGAAATTCCCTCACTTAAGAGTATGGCTTCAGAAAGAGGGAATTGGCATGGGTAAGGCTGGTAAGGGAGAGCAGGTACCCCTTAGGACCACAAAAAGATAAATTGAGGTTTAATGGTGCTAGTATGGAACACTCAGCTGTCAAAATTAGAGCAGCCATATAAAGACATGGCAGAGCAGGAGACCTAAGGAATTTTTACTCACTCTGCTTAATTGAATTCATCTTCTCACAAAAGCCAAACTGCCTCAGAGGAAGATGCAAGAGAGTCAGGCAGATGGGATTCACCATCTTATTGAAGTTATTTTTTATGTATAGGATTTTTTTTGAAAGCAGGGAACCAAATGGTTATCTCAGAAAGTTCCACCTAAGACCTTCCACACAGAACATCTTTCCACTTTGTGAAGCAACAACAGCTTTCCCTCCACTGACGTTTGGCTTTAAATGGTTACAATCAGTTCACCAATGTAACTGTAGAAGCAGCTTCCACAGTTGCACTGAACAGGCCACAGGGCCCAGATAGCAATCTGTGGCTTCATTCCTGTGAGGTGATGTCATCACGTTCAAATTAACTTCATCTCTGAAAACTCATTTGTTTTCTTCAGTGTTACACAAGGTTTTATGTTATTCTGAAGGGGAATAATGAAAAATACGGACAGCTGGAAGGTAAAAAAAAAAAAAAAAAAAATACCCCCACAAACACCCATTAGTCCTCATGCTAAGGTAAGCTGTGACCCCAGTGCCAGGAAGAACCTAATTCATCTGCCTTAGACTACTGAACAGGCTCAGCTGGGTCTGCTGGCAGGAAGACAGCTACAGCTCCTCCTCAACTCAGCTCTTCTCTGCTGTACGAGCTCCCTGAGCTCTCCTAACCTCTAGTCCATCAGGAAGGATGTGGTCGGGCTGGAAGAGAGCAGAGCCTTGGGTCTTGCCAGCCGATCACCTGAGCTCAGCACAGCTCTAGAGGCTGAAGTGGCCAGGCAAAAGCTGTTCTTGGTGGTATGACAAACCCATGCTCAGAGCAGGCATCACCCAGCTTTCCTTCCCTTCCATACAGTGCTGTCCTCTTCAAAACTGAAGATACTGTTTTGGAGTCTTTGAAAGTGAAGAAGGTTTCAAGGAAGTGTTGAATGCAGATATTAAGCAACAACAGTTAGGACTGCGGCGTCACTGAGAACAGATAAGCTGGAGGACAGCAGAGGACAGGCCACAGCAGCATTAAAGAAGAGAACATGCCCCTCAACTGAAAGTACTGGACTGTAAGCAGGGAAGCAGATGCTGAGAGTCCCAAGTTGGCTACCCACACTAAACCGAGAGTTCTGCAACCTACTGCTGCTATTATTTTTCCTTCTAGCCAAAGACAAAACATGCGTTAAAGGCTTGTGATTTTCACATTTTGCATTTCACATAAACAACTGCAAGTTGCATAGCCAAAGTCTGCAATGCTGATAATGATACATAATCATTTGTCTTTGACTTTGGGTGCTGCTGAGAGAAATACTGCAAAGTCACTCCCCACTGTGTCAACAGCAGTAACCTGAGGTGAGCCTGGTGGGAAACCAGAAAAAAGCAGGATTGAACGTCAACGGTTCAAAGGAGTAAATAAATAAATATGATACCAGTGAGGAAAAAAAAAAAAAAAAGAGACAGTTTCCAAAGTTCCCAAAAGATGACATTTCTTTGAGCTAGCCTATGTTCAGTATAAATCACTTTGTTCTTCGTGGATTTTTACCTTTATTCTTAAAAATTACATTTCCCTAAGAAAAAATAAAGCAGTAACACTTCTAAATAAATAATCAGGACTTGATGTACTGCCAAGGGTTTCTACTAAAGGCTAGGAAAATGATCAGCGTAATTAAAAATAAATTCAGAGTGTGCACATGTTTCTTTTTATTTAATAATGTTTCTTTGTGCATCCTTTTTCTGGGTTTAAAAAACTAACAAAAGAAGAGATAATTGGTAGTACATTAAGCACAGTAATCATAAAATATTGGTAGACTGAATAGTTTTCTTATTGTCCTAATAATTATTACGTGACTAGTTGCTTTTTCACAGTTCCAATGAGGGCAGAGGTGCTACTGAAGCTTCCCTTCCAAAGTCATGAGCACTTCAGCAGACCCTTTGAAATCTTCTTGGGAAAAAGAATAGTCTGCCACCATTAATTTTATTAATATTACTAAGTCCTTGTTGGAAGAAAGCAAATGGCAATGTGATTGCTGTATCTGGTCTAGCCTCAAAGCAAAATCTAAGACTCACAGTTTTTGTAATATGCAGATAAAAATCAAATCATTAATCCCATTGTCGGCCAGCTGCCACACATTTACTGAACATAATGAACCCACTAAAAGGGAAGGGCAAGCGTTTTGTGCCTGTAAATGTGAAAATATACACTCTTAAATGGAATTTGAAAAGAGATTCAAACTTATTTTGCACTGTCCCCCGAGTTTACTCTGACTTACTCCCCCCAGTTTACTAAGCCAGGAATTTTATGTTAAATTAAGACTAAGGATCATACTTCCAAATGTAGCTTCGGAAATTATTTAGAAATGCAAGCAAAGAAACCTGCAGATGCAAAGTTTCAAGGTAAACTTTCTCTCTCCTAAAATAATTAAATATGTTAGGTCACTTGTGATGCAGTTAAAACATTTAGAATAGGTTGGACTAATCATGAATTCCCACCCTTAATTCTTAGTTCTTTGGCCTATGTGCTTCTAGACCTTTAGAACTTGACTCTGTCTTGATCAGCCCTGATAAAAATCTGTGGTATGGTAGTGACTATAAATTCACGCTGGTAGAGGGGAATGCAGTATTTTACCACTTCAGACCGACTTTAAACTGCACCGTTTGTACTCCCTGTGGGTTTATGCTTCCCACATTTGTATAACAGCTTTACTGTTTTCTTCCAGAAAATCTGTATAAAGCTGTGGCATTTGGCTTAAGAGGGTCCTAATCCTCACTGACAGAACAAAGTCCATACTGGAGGTAAGAGGCCTGCAAAATATCATGATTAAAAATGGCTTTTGCTTTGGACATGTCTGCACTTTTCCACAGAGCATAAATTTCTGCATATTGGAATCATAACTTAGAAGTGGCCATGCTGATTTTCATTTCTTTTAATTTAGAGAAACAAAATCGCTGTCAAGCTGAATACTTATATGACAAGCTTTAGCACAAAACACATTTTGCAGCCAAGATATAAACCTCTGAAAAATGGTGTCTGATGGAAACAGTGACAGTTCATTCACTTTATGAAAGCACTAGAAGGTGCTGTAGAAAGTGCGATAACAAACACAAAACAGATGAAGGTAACTACCACATGGTCTGTTTAAACTGGCCATCACCACTGCATGGTTTAGTTTATGTTTTGGTATACTGGCATTCTGAAGAACTTGCTCAGTTAAGGCAAGTTTGTTAATAACATTATGTTATCCATAAGCCACATTTTTAGCACACACTGTAGCATTACTTTTTTTTTTTTTAACATAATGCTAAGTCATAAGCAAACGTGACAAGACAAAGTGCACATCAAATCAAACAGGAGAGAACTCCCTGTGCACATCTGCTTGTCAAAAACATTTCTTCCTATATAAGCAAAACTAAAATAGTAAATTTACAATTATTTTCTCACAAGTTAACAACATCTTAGTCTGGAAAATGACTGCCAAAAGTTGGGTTCCTAACCTGCCTTAGTTTTTTCAGAATCTTAAAACATCGTTAACTTTGCTGTGCAAACAAGTTCAAACTCATTAAATCTAATTCAAATTAACAGGAGCTTCTGGGTGCTCAGCCTTTTTAAAAACATGACAGCACCTAAAAATTTCAGCTCAGACATTAGATATAGTCAGAGACCCGATTTCCATTCCTTGTAGATATGAATGGACTGTCAGAAAGCTACGTGCCAAATTGGGAACTCCTTAATCTCTGAATCAAAGCAAATTTCACGGAGCTCAATGAACTGTCAGATTTAATGTTTAGGGCCAAATTTATTAGCTACAGAGATGCTTCCCATATTCTGCTTCACATACTTGTCTGGCTATCCTTGGTTGTCATAAAAAGTACATCATTCCCTTTCATCCTCAAATAAGCACCTTAATCTGGAATCCTATCTAAGTTGAGGGAAACTTTCCAAGGACTTCACTGGCTTCAGACTGGACCTTATCTGAACAATGCAACTGCTGCTCACCTGTTAATAAAAGTAGATTTGATGTATGTGTATAGCAGATAGGACAACAATCAAGTGCTACCCTTGCTTCCCTGAAGACTAAGCTCCATCATCATTTACTGCTGATGCCTTTAGTATATTTTATGGTACCACTGCAAATAAGCTATGAATTTTTGTAAGATAAGAAATCAGATCTCCCCAACGCTGTACCTGTGAGGTAGGTGTTGTGCGAGGAATTGATGAAATAGTGTGACAGTGGTTGAGACATATCTTCATTTAAATCCAGTTTCTCAGGTGGAACAACACCGTTTTCTTCTCCACTCAGATATCGCATAAATCCATCCACTGATATCTGTCCTGAGAGAAACACAGACCCAGGGAAAGCAGCAATTAATTTCAAGTACAGATTTTGTGACAAACAGATTCTATGTTCAACATACACTTACGCAGTGGTGCGTGTGAAAGACCATATAATCGTCAGACTGGCCTTTGACTAGCTATTCCTATATTCTTTTGTTACTATTACCTCATTTTCAGCCATATAAGTTGCAGGTAATACACATCCCCCTACCTGTACCAAAGATAAATCATTTCATAATCAGTGTCTACAGATAATCAAGGGCACAGGGCAGAGTTAGAAAGGGCTATAAGAACACAGAAAATAAATCAAAGCCTAACAAGGAAAGGGGTCTTCTGGGGACAAAAGAAAGCATGCTTTCCAGAGGAAACCAAGAAACCAGCGCCTCTCAAAGAAACAGGTAACTTTAACCTCTTTTGAATAGGATTCAGTGTGTGTATATGAATGCAACCAAACTTCAAAGTAAAGCAAAGCAAAGCCAACTAAATGAACTACCTTTCAAGTTGGAACTGAGCTTTGCTTTGTAATTTTTATATTTGTCTTCCAATTCATATCTCACTGGAGAGCCAGCATAAATGATTATTTCATATGCTGCTGGCAAATTAGAAAGCTGACTCCTATCCTGAGCTTAAATATCACCATTGATCTCAGTGGAGCTGTGCTTATTACGTCAGGATAAATGTCTCTGTCGAGGCTTTTGCATAAAGTTGATTTTAAGGTTAGTGTCAACTTGTACATTTAGACTACAAAAAAAAAATAAAAATCCATTAGTCTATATTTGAAGACTAATGCTTAACTGAACAAATTTGAGACATTTTTCTTTGCCTGGTATTTTTGTTATGTTGTTTAGATTTCACCTGTAGATTTACTCAACCACTTAGCTTTAGTTAATTCAGTTACTTCCTATAGTAAAACAGATCTTCTGTACCTCTGAAGAACCTTGAAGCAGCTGTGTGCCTTGGTGACTCCCAACAATGAGAATTTCTTACCTCTTGTCCCCAACCCGAAGTACTCTGCATAGTATCTCTATTGAAAAAAACCTTAGTTAACTATTGCATCGAAAAATGGAAGACTTGAGTTCTACTTCTAACTCTGCTATTCACTCCTTTTAGAGTCAGTCCCTTTTTGTCCTAAAACATATAAACTTACACATATTTTTCTAGTATATGAAAAAGTAATGGGCAACCCTGCAGCATTTTTATAGAGCTTGTAGCCACACAATGCAAATATAGCATGTAACACATTTACTTAAAACCTGTGCTTGGACCCTAGGACTTGGCTCTTGATCAGAGAGGAAAAGATCCAACAGTCTTAAGGTCAGATGCCTCATTTTCATAACAAGCCAAGATGGTGGCACTAAATGAACCTATTCATATGACAAGGAATGTAGTGACAATACAGCGCAATGCAATTATCATTCATTCTTATGACAACAATTGTAAGATAGTTGGAAGGAAAAACATCAAGTCCATCCACTATTTTAAGACTGTAATCTGAGTGCAATCTTGTCAGGCTCCACAGCTGCTTTGTTATAGAGTAATTAATCATCCACAGGCAGAAGCCTATGTACTTTCCTTTTCACAAGAAAAAATATAAAATGGAAAAAATCAGGAAAAAATCCACCGCTAGGGTTTTTTCATGAAACTAAAGATTTACGAATAACTTACCTGCTGCGTGAATCTACCAGAGAGACATTATGAAAGTAAACAGTATCAGGTGCTATCATGGAATTAGCGAGCTAAAATCCACTCTGCACCAAGTTCACTGGGATATAGATATTGTCTGTGGCGTACATTAAATCCACTCTGCACCAAGTTCACTGGGTGTGAACATATACATATTGTCTGTGGCGTACATCCATACCACACAAGCAACTTCATACAGGAAAAGTGGGTAAGATCTGAAAGGGATAGCTGCTACAAGGAAAACCAGCAAAACCATGCCACGCTATAGTGATTTGCAACTTCTGATGTTTGAGACAACTCATCTAGAGTCATCTTTAATATCTCTGTATTGTCTTGAATGCATTCCTTTCAGCCAGACTAGGAGGCTTAAATTCTCTGTCATTACTACTCCAGGTGAAAATGAAACATACTGTTCTTTATACATACAATTCCTCAAAAAACTGTGGTATCATAATCACATGGTGTTCAGAAAAAAAGCTTTCCATTTTGTTATACAGACACTGTCAGTTCATGCAGATGTAGCATTCAAGAATCTCAAAGCGATCTCTGTGTTTAATCCTCAGATTATACCTGAAAAACAGGGTCCTTGCAGTTCTTGTTTATCAGCTGGAGACCTGCAGCTAAGGATAAATTAAGTGACTGGACAATATCCCATGGAAAACCTGTGGGTTAAGCTGGGAGTTGAACTGCACAATCTCTTGAAGCCTGTTGGAGTGAACTTGAACACCTTTGGCATAAAAGGAAGCAAGGCCCAGACCTGCATTTCCTCCATACTGAAGTCAGACAAGGTCTGCAAAGTGGTCCTTCTGCGTATTGCCACTGGTATTAACATAAATCACAGCAACTATTATTCACACGTATAATTACGTAGTTTCTGAGTTACACGGTTATCTGAGCTTATGGCTGTAGAATGTTATTTTCCCCATCATAATTAAGCAGTCAGCATTTCAGAAAGTGAAGCAATTTGCAAGTTCAATTACAGCCGATATTGCACCAGTGAGAGTTTGACTGTGGAACAGAGATGGCAGATGTCAAAAGGACTTTGTATCCTGGATATTAAAGAGTAGATTGTTTGTGACCAATGTTAATGATATTCTGAGACCAACTGCAGTGAGAACGATCCTTGCTGGACAGTCATCCAAAATGAAATGGCCTCAATTTATTGGTAAGATTTCTTCTCTGTTTTTCTTAAGCATATTACAAATTTACCACAGTCATTGCCAAGAGAAAAAAATCTGCGATCAGTTCTTTCCATTACAGCTGTCACCTTTATCTTCAGAAATACATTAGGAAGATTTAATGATATGATTAGATATATAAAGTTAGAGGGAAAAGAAACACACCAGGCAAAGACACAGGGACAAGACAGATTTACAATTTTTTCTTTTTTTTTTTTTTTTTTTTTGGCTTCCACATAATTACCTTAAAATCATCTGACCCCTAGGTCTTTGATGAAACTTTCAAAATACCTGCTGTGCATTATATACTTAAAATTGTGGTCTTAGATTGTCTTTTTCACTCACCATTGCCACGTTAAATTTGATCTGATGTCACTCATTTGGACACAGGCAGACCCAAAGCTCACTACTGGTTGTTGAAACGCTACTACCAACTTCAGCAATGTTTGGTTCAAGACCTTACTAAATAATCCTAAGTGCAACACAAAGAAAGCCAAGACTCCAGATGACTCTCTTTTAGCTATGTTGGCAAAGCCAGATTCAGAAGAGCAAACACAGCTGTAACCATAACAGAAGCTATGTCAACAGCTACAGCGCTCAGTGAAGAGCCTTTCCTCTGAGGGGTTTGGAGTTTACCAGCACGAGAAATTTATTCTCTTTTTTTCCCCCTCAAATATCTCTATTTATCTGACTAATTAGAATTTCCCTATGGGGTCACTCAGCAGTGCTATATTAAAACACTTCAAACAGCATAAACATAGAAACGCCTCCTTTTTCCTGTGGTGTGTGGTCTATTTAAATGTCCAACACTTAACTCTTTTTTTTTTTGCTGGAACGCCTTCTGCCGTACAGGGCAATGCCGGCCCCGGCTGGGCCTGCACCTCCTCCTCCGCCTCCTCTCCCCTCAGGGCTCGCAGGGCCGCTCCTCAAACTTTCCCCCTCACACTTTTCCCCTCACTCCTTGCTGCTGGCCTTATTTTGCCCTTTTTTACACCCACCTGCCCCAATTGACCAGACAAGGGGCCACTGGAACCGGCCAGAACCGTCTGGAAGGGGTGGGGTGGGGTGGGGCGGGGCCAGCCCCGGCCTCTCCTCACAGAGGCACCGCAGCTGCGCGCCCACAGCCAACGCAACCCGAACGGGAAAATGAAGGGTATTCGAAACCAATTGTTCTGTTTTCAACTGAATGCAGATCCACTTCTGCTCATAGGACAAGTGCCGCCTCAGCACATCTCACGAAGCGACCGCACAATGTGCCACAGCTGGAGGATTTGCAGAGTTTGTCAAAACCACCCAGCTCTGACACCGAAGATGCTCATATGCTGTGTTTGATGATTAACATGGGTATTTCTTCTGTCTATGGAGTCCAGAGAAGAACAAACCCATGATGGATGTCAGCTGCAGGATATTTGACTGTCAAAGGACACATAAGCGACTGGCTAAAGTTTTGTGCCAGCCATGTAACTAACAGATCAATTTCAATGTTTTTGTTGTGCAATGGAACAGGTCTGTAAATAAAAGAGCAAGTACTTGCTGTCTTGTATAACATACTGAGGAGAAATATGAAAGCATCTAATGTATTCTTAATCACAGACATTCCCAATACCTCAAAATTATAAATGTGCAGCTGAACACTTGTCTATAAATTATAAATTACATACACTTTTATGCAATTCTAAAAATGTATCTGAATTAAAAACTTCTATGAGCTAGAGGCACTGGAAAGTCTGGAAATGCCTTTACATGCCTCTCTCCATATTTATACATCTACAGACCTTCCAAAATCTGTTCTCCAAATGGGAAGGAAGCTTCTAAAAGAAAGGGACCTCGATTCCTCCAATCTTTTGAACATTTTACCCATTACCTTTTAGGTATGAAATGCATGGCAAAGTACCCTCGCAGTCAGGACCGCCCGCTTGCTCATGCAAACTGTTATTCCCACGATGAAGTTCCCCCATGCCATCATTTCACAAGAGAAATCTAGTCCAAACTCATACAGAGCTCAATGTATCAGGTTCTGGATTTATCCCTGCGCTACTTTTCTGCACTGTGGATTGAAGCTTTGCTTGGACTGCAGTTGCACATGCCAACAGTCCTTCTGCAGCATGGCTGCAATCCCTTTTCTCCCCTGCATTTTTAATTTGGAAGCTCAACTTCATCTGCCAGTTGCTTGGTGGGGAGTTTGTCAGTGACTGTCCCACCTGCTGCCTCCAAACCTTATCCTTAATTGCAGAAAGGAAGAGGAAGCCATTATAGGGGACTCCAAAAATGGCCCCAGTGTTCAGCATTTCACCTGTAGCAAAGTGTGAAGCAGCTTCTTAGCAAGTGGATCCACAGGATGCCTTGAATGGCTGCTCCATACGACCTGCTTGGTGGTTAAATTCATGCAGAGATCAAAGGAGAACCACCAGACTGACAGTCAAGTGAGGTCAACCAAATCTGGTTATTTATTCACTAAAATTTGGTAGGAGGGAGAAATAATTTCCTAATAGAAAAGTAATATATTTAATAGGGATGCTGAAAGATTCCCTTGAATATCCCAGGCTGTGATCAGCTCCATTACACAAAACATGGGAAATGTTTGTGTAGCAGCTTGATCTTTTTCTGCATCCCTGGCTCCACCTGATTGCTCCAAAATAGTTACAAGGCAGGGGGAAAGAGCACAAATGAAGTGGCAAGTTCTGCGTATTTCACAATACTTCCTTATTAGCTACAGCTACATGATCCTGTACCTTTCAAGATCTATTACACTGGATCAAAGACATAAAATTTCCTGGATGGCAGTTTAAAGAAAAGCATGTAAGAATGTAACTGTTGCTTTGCCCATAAGAAACAAGGATCCTTTGGGGTCAATGTTTGTCAGGTCTAAAAGACAACAGAATCACTTCCATCATCCCAAATCCTTTTTCTTGGAAGCTGTATGCAGGCAGGTGGCATACTGCTGGCAAAGGACCTATTGAAAATTCACAAAATCTATAGGGGTAATGAAGTGAATCCTCTCTTTTTGGATATTGTCAACATTCATCAATCAAAATGTTTTCTTCTGCAGTTTATGAGATCTGGAATCTCCCCATTCCTGGGAGATGGTGTTCACAAATTTGCCATGCAACAGGAGTTCCAGCCAGTCAGTTGGACCAGTTGATAGGATAGACTGTACTTTGTGAATATGCTTCTCAGAGGCTCCTCTATATGAAGACTTACTGTGTTATCACAAGGTTCTTCATAATCCTCTTTGACTAAATCTAGAGAACAGAGCATATTTTTCTCATCAAGGCCTGTGACAGTCCTTGTGCAGGGCCAGGCCACTATGCACTTTCCTGGGCAAGTACAGGCATAGGCAATAGCCTCACGTAAAACTGTTCTCATGCAGTTTCGAGGGCTGCCAAAAGCATAGGCTGCTTTTGACACAACAATCCTTCTCCTGCTGCTTAATGAGACATAGGTAACATGACGAGTTCCTGCTTTCCCAACCTCTCTAGCGTGCCAGCATGGCCAGCATATTGTTCTGGATGTAGAAATGCTCGTGGGTCCCTGGGAGCTTCCCAGCTCATCAACTTGAGGATGTAAACAAACCCCTGCTCACTCAACACCTGCAGCACTCTGCCAAGTACAGGATAAAAGACATGAGGGTTCAAAGTAGGGCTGAGCTTCTAAAAGAATCTTCTTCACCTGTTCAGTGCCCTCTGCAGTGGCCCAGGATAAAGGTCAAAACCCCAGCAGCGCAGTAGTCTGAAGGAAACATAAAAGTACAGCTAATCCTGCAAACTTCTCAACCCAACTGCTTAAACTAAACTTCGTCAGCCTTATTTCCACAGGTAAGCTGTATGCGTAGCTTCTTGATTGCTACTTGATTTTCCCCAGCTCTGCCTAGCCTGCCCCAAGGAGCCTTCCAGTCCTTTGGGCAAAGTCTTGCGACAGACTAGGACAGAAAACAAGAGAGGCACAACTGACAGCAGAAAAGACCACTTATCTACGCTTTTCTTTGCACTGCAGTCTTACAACTTTAACATCAGCCTTTGCTTGTGTGTTAAATTTGTCGATATTTTGTATGACAATTAAAATGTGTATTTGCTTGTAAGCAAGTCAACAGGTTTGGCTGTATGGATCTTATACAGTTCTTTCCTTCTATCTGCAGACTTAATAGAGCTTTCCATTTGTTTACGCCCATGCTGTTATCCACTCAGTTATGTAACTGGAAGGCACAATTGTGCCAAGAGATGTTATTAAAGTAAAAAAGAAAACAAACAAAAAAAGCAAAAGAGACAATTAATTGGCACCTCGTACTTCCCAGCCAGCAGCACAGAATTACTTTAGTATTTTGTCTGACAGCAAAATCAGGTCTATTCCAATGCAATCTGTAACATTAATCACATTCACTGTAATCCCATACAACTGAGCAGTCCTCTCAACTCAAAGATTAAAATCCGCCAAGTAAAGCAGATATTTTATAATCCTGCAAGAGATCTGTACAATATGCCCCATTGGGAATTGATTTCACAAACCAGCACTGCAATTTACAGCTCATTAGGTATTAACATTTTCATGCACGGTGTAGAGTAGGATGAATATACTCCCAGTGTGTCCCTTGATACTGGGCACGCGTTAGCTACTCTATGCTTTCTAGCTTTGTGAGCCAGCAGAGAAGTTCACAAGGACAAATTTACATAAAATTCACACTGTGTGGGACAAAATGTGCCAGAGCTACTCTGATAACACTTGCAGCATTTGCATCCAAGTGATTTTGGAAGTGATGCTGAAACCCGTTCAGCTTTCTAGACACGTGTGCTATTACTATATTGCTATGGTATAACCGGAATTTCTGTCTATATTCAGTTTTTTAAACTAGGGCAGGACAGGACTGCATCATCCAAGCAACATCCTCTTAATAGCAAAGTCATCACAAGGAGAGAATATGGTACCAAGGTCAGCCAAGACTGAAAATGCCACAACCCCTACAATTGTGTTCCTGGACTTTACCCCAGGAAAGTCAGTACTGCTCTATTTCAGAAAAAACCACTGGGGGCAGAAAAGACTCTCAGGCCTCAGGTCAGGATCTGCAGATACTTCAAAATATCTATAAGCCAACCACCATGTACACACCACAAGCAAAGTTGTCAGTAACTTTCATTTTAGCAATTTTCTCCATGAGCAGCAAGGGGAAAAATTCCTCCTAGTCAGACAGTTTTATCAAATTAATAAGTAAGTAGAGGAAGGGCAATACATCTGAATCGCTGTATCTGAATATTAGTGAAGCATTTATTAGAGTTTCAAACTTCAAATTTTTCCTTATTGGAAAAACTAATCTGCAGAAAGCACAAACAGAAACAAACTGGGGTCAGAATAGAAGATCAGAGTTTCTTTGAATTTGACAGCTCAACTGCATGAGAGAAGTCCAGAGGCTGCCACATAGATGAGCGGTAGCTCTAGTTTCATACAGTCTTTAATAATCTGAAAAAGTAGATTCAACAGCACAGGGTTTAAAGAACAGGCAGTTCTCTAGGAGCTGTTATCAAAACAGGACAAGGTAAATGGGAAGGAAATCAAATGAGAAAACACAAATAATAATTCAAGCTAGGTAGCTAATCATTCAAACAAAGAAAAATACAAAACACAGAGCTGAATTGGGAATAAGACGCCTAGAAATCCACCATCTTGAAAAGCAAACAAGACGCAGAAAACGTCTGTATATAGCTACATCAAAAAAGTTGGTTGGAAAGAAATATAATTGATTAGCAGGACATTTTACTATCAAGTCATTGATGAAAGACGTAAACATGCATGGCATCAAATATATCAACATACATATCCATAAATAAACCTAGCCATATAGCCAATCCCAAAGATTTAATGGACGTGTTACGCTTAACTGTTGACAACATGAAGGATCTTAATGGGACCACTGACACTGCACCCACTCTCATGACTCTGTTTTTTGCTTACTAGCATCAGAAATGTGTCTGTATACAGAAGATTATTTAGATAAGTGTTATGAATAATAACATATGTCACAATATACGCCAAAACAAGAAAGATCAAACATGTAAAACTGAAGTGGGAATAATATAATGGTCAACAAGCGTTTTAAGTGTAAATGGTAAGGATGAGAAAGAACAGTTACAGTAGCCAAAGGCTGAACCAAGTAATGAGATCAGAGTAAGCAATGGAAAATTTGGGGTGAATGTCTGAAAAAGCTTGGCAGTGCTACAACTAATTGCACTAGGAAACACACTCTTGCAACGGATTTACTGGTTGTCTCATTGCTTAAATCCTTTAACACCAAACCAGGAGAATGTCCTGTTGTGGTCAAACCTCATTTCAGATTTCTAAACTTAAAGGAAAATGTAATAGATTCAATTCTGCCCTCAGTTACACTTGCTCAACTACTTTCTGTAATTAGACGGTTACCTGGCCACAAACCAAAACAAGCTTTCTTTGGCAACAAGTTCTTGAAAAAGAAACAGAAAACTTACTCAGTAAAAAAGGAATAGAGCAAGATTCATTGCTCTACCCTTGAACGTGTATATTGTACTAGGACACAGGGAAATCTGAATATAAACAGAGAATGGCAATTCCTACACAATATCCAAAATAAATGCTTACTGAATGACAAGCAGTCAGAGAGGGAAAACATGGGAAAGTAAACATGTTACGCTTAAGTAGCAGACATAAAAAAGCTTGCTCGGTATCAGTTAATCCATGCAGAAATCTCACATGCCCAAGGACACTGAGATCCAGAATATTTTGCAGAGTAAGGATTATCAACCCAGTAAAGCAAAAATCAGTATAGTTGAATGAGAAATGCTTGTCCTTCTAATGAAGCTATCATATCAATTTTATCAGCTGTGCAAGCGCACAGAGAAAACTAACGTTGGATTTTTATTTTTTTTTTTGCAAGATAATGTTTGCAAATGGAAAACCACTTTTCTGAATGGGTTTCAGAAGAGGTACTGCAACTCAAGACACTTAGTTCACTTTAGGGAGGAAATATTTCCCATAACCTTCTAGGCAAGCCATGTCAAATAGCAAACTTCATATTTTTATGATAAAAAGCATTTTCAATCAGAATGAAAACTTTGGGAGCATTCCAAGGACACTGCCATCTCAAAGGGAAAGGAAGATGGAGTGTCATCTGAGAAGAAGCAGAAGATTCCAAACCTCACTTGTGTCTATTGGCATGAGCCATCCATTTTAACAAGATCTTAAAGTCACCATGCAATGTTGAACATACTATTTATTTATTTTATTAGAAGTCACAAGGTTTTTCAGCCCTTTTCAAAGACCCAAGAAAGAACGGCTCTAACCCACAGGAGCTACAGCCTACGACATTTATATACTTTTCTCTAGTAGCGCTAGAAAACAGTAAAACGCACACATAGGCAAGGAAGATTTTAGACCCTCAACATTTTCTCTTCCTTAAAATGTAAATGTTGGGAAGACCTTTATTTTAATGGATCTTGATCATCTAAATCTCCACCGCACCTTTAAAAAATTCTGCTGTAACAAAGCATGGCCACAGTTCAGAGATTCTGGTAAGCAGAGGTGTTGTGTTAAGGAGAAGAATTATTGGAACCTGTTATACTGTAAAACAGTGTTTTGTAAATAGTAAATAGTATACATATATTTATAGCATATGCTTATAATAGCTAAAAAACACACAACTGTCCAGAGTCTTGAACTAATCACATCTGTGTTACAGTTCACATTTAACCAGATCCCTATATGTAGTATCAAGCAGTTTCTTACTGGTGAATATCCTCTCTTTTCAGTCACAGATAGCTCTTTCTTTAAACAAAAACAGTTTCTAAAATGTTAGCAGACATATATATACATGTCTGAATATTTAGGAATTTTTATGGAGTTGGGTAAAATCTCACTCTGGTGTAGATCAACAAGCAATCTCTCCTAAGTCTCAAGACTGATGCAAAGTGATCAGCATCATCTCCAAGTTGGACTGTGAAGAAACGCTGTA
Organism: Charadrius vociferus; assembly: GCF_000708025.1. Taxonomy (NCBI): domain Eukaryota; kingdom Metazoa; phylum Chordata; class Aves; order Charadriiformes; family Charadriidae; genus Charadrius; species Charadrius vociferus. The sequence goes on along the minus strand of NW_009648550.1, from coordinate 5,844,460 downwards.
TCTAAAGTTAGCTAGAGAACCACATGGGACTGCAGCTTATTCCTTGGCAGGCATTTACTCTTCTGCTTTTTTTCTTTTTTGTTCCCTGTCCAAATTCTATTTTGCTTAAAAGTGCTGGCCTGATTTGTTCAGTCTTTACATTAGCAAGCCTCAGCTACTGTATTCGAGGTTCTTGTCCAAAAGCGGGGTCTTGGCTGTTAAAAACCCCAATGCATATACATCTTGATGATTTCGGCTGACATTGCGAGATAATGCAGAGCAACACAGTCATGTAACAGACGTTCTTGCAGTGTCAAGGAACTCTGTTCTCAAGACCCGCTTTCCCACCATAACTGCTGTCTACATGCAAACCTACCGGCTGCTCTGGACTTCAGTTGAGGTCTGGAGCATGATCCAGGAGGAGGTGCTAAAGGCCCTATCACCTGGGCAAGTCTCATTCATTACATCAGGACAAATGAAGCAAAGGCAGTGAGCTACACCCAAGTCTCCCAGCAGACATCTTAACCTTCGTATTTCTGAACACTTTGAGCCCAAATCGCAATCACCTACAAAAATTACTATGCACAGAAAGTCTGTGGGGTCACAGGTTTTTACATACATAAGCCCATTCTCTAGCTGCTCTTGACTATTCAGCACAGATGTAATAAAGAAATCGTTTCTGACAGGATATCTCTTACAGGATACAAGAAAGCAGACAGTTTAGATCCAATTAAATCTATAAAACACTATAAAATCACCTTCATACTAGTTCCTAGCTAGCAGTGGAATGAGCACTTTACCACATGGCAGATTTCTAAGTCAGGCAGACAACTAGATAAGTGGAAAGATTTTAAATCAGACATAAAAATACCATTAATCCCAGCAATACTACAGTTATTTCTGACAGACTTGAAAGAGGGCCACTACTGGAATATGTCACTGTCTTTCCAAACCTCTCAAAAACACACTCTGTAGAATGCCTCAGAGTGATCCTGGGAGATGTAATGATGTTAAATGTTGGCTTACTTCCAGTTGCTAAGTTGCATTAAAAGACATCTAAAAATACATACTTTTCTCTCTTAAGGGATACTTCTCGATATAAGCTATTAATGCACTTGCCAAAAAGATTGTTCTGCAGTATAATGGGAAGAGAAAAGAGTAGAGTGTAAGCATGCTAATAGGTGGGGAAAAATCTAGGAAAAGCCACCTTCACAGCTAATATTTTTACTTCCAGAAACTCCTTCAGTTCAAGGAGAGGTTAATATTAAAAAGAAGTGGAAAAGAATAAAGGCATGGCTCTGCAAAGACAGTTCAAATAAACTAAAAAGAAGGGACTTCAGTCCCTTGAAAGGAACTTCCTTGTCTGCTCTTTCAACTTGGTCCTGCAACTGCAGGCACTGCATTCAACAATCCCTTTCATAAACAAATTGAGCTCTATCTTCATAACAATTGCTTTTTCTGCCCTCTTTATTACCTCTGGTAGGCTGCGCCAGAAGTGTAAAGTTAGGAAACCTCTCTTAATTTCCAGCCTAAATTTATTCAAGGCCACTTGATGCTGCTGTGTTCTTCTGCCAACATTGTCCTTTAGCTTACCACTTCTTTCTCCCTCCCCAGCATTTAGCCCTGACGTATTTATAGGCAACAGTCATATTCCATCTAAAGGATATTGTTAGAGTAGACGATTACATCTGTCATTATAAGAGAAACTTCCTCATATGGTCGTTGTATTATAGTGGCACGCATACTCCAACTATGCTAACAGCCCTGTTATGACAGATACCATACATACCGAAAGACTCACAGATCATTGCTAGCTCCTCAAGGCAGAGACCATCTATTTAGTTGAGTTGACCAAAGTATGAGGCAAAAAACAAAACGGCACATGAAAGGGGATGGCCAAATGTCAGTGAGCTCGTTTGCAGCAGAGCCAGGAAAACCGCGCTCTTCTGCCACCAGTTCTGGATGTCACCCACTGGATCACAGCAGTCTTCACTCCCTTTGTCCTCATGAGCCCTTTGCAGCTGCAAAGCACTACATTTGCAGCAGTCAGAATGAAGAGGCAAACCCCACAATGTTTATTCAAAGTTTATCTACATTTGTTTCCTTCAGCACTTGAGTCCATGCTGCTTTATGTTTTCAGAAGTAAACTTTATCTGATATTCATCTTCAAATAATAAATCCCGCTGCTAAAATTGAACACCTCCCTGTGTTCCATAAAAGAGGCAGTAAAACAGCAACAAGCACAACAAAGCTGTTTTACTTTTAGAATAAGTTTTCTATTTATGGACTCTGATAGTCTGAAGCGGAGTCAAACACAATACAGGCAGGCAGCAGCAGAAAAATGTTTCTCCACAACGCTTGAAATGCAGAATTGTTGTAAGACTCTTTACTTACCCCTGAGCAAAAGCTGTACCTGAAGGGAATCATGCGACTCTAGGTATACTCCAAAACTGCTACTCGTGTTTGCTTTGTGGTTCTGTCACCCCATGTTCTTTCATCCATTTTCAATTTTAGGCTGTGGGGTTTAAGCCTGCCTGTAGGGTTTGAGCCTGGGGTCCATCAGGTTGTCTATCAGGTTTCCAGGACATGGGACAAGAGTCACTGGTATGGTCAGCTTCCATATTAGTTAGCGCAGGTCTGGTCTGATTGCTGAACTTACATTATCACTATTAGTTTATGCTCTGCAGCTCTGAAGATGTAAGTTCTACAATAAGTCTGTCCACTTTACATTTGGCACAGTTTCACTGATGTCAGTGTAGTTATTCCCAGTACCAGACAATAGTCCCAAAATGCATTTCTGCAAAGCTCATGCTTCTTTCAAAGTATCCGTGTTACACACAGAAGATTAGGAAACTTGCCCTCCCTGGAATCCTAAACATATTTTTGAATTTTCATTAATTCTAGTGCCAACAGCAAAAACTAACTCTATGCATGAGCACATGGGTCTCAGATCCAAGCCTGTTCTTACACTTTTAAAACGCAACCAAAGGATAAATGGTAAAAACTTTTGCTTTTTTACTGAGCCAGATAGTACTGTGGTTTTTTTCACTGTTATTCAGTGAATAACACTATATTTCACTAGCAATCTATTATTGCTAGTCCCCATCACTGTTTCATTTTGTTATCTAGTTGTTACTGTTAAGCTAGAAAGATGAAGCACGGTACAGGTAAAGCAGATACAAAAAATCCTTCTAACTGAGGACCTTCCATTCTAAAAGATTTTACAACATTTAGTATTTTACTTGAGATGCAACCGTCCCAATAACTGCAAGATCTGAAATGAATTTTACAGCTTAACTAGTAACTAAAACCCAAGCAACTTAAAAGGAAATACAACGCATTACAGAAACTTTTTTGCAAATTCATTTTGACAAGTATAGCTTCCATTAACTTATTTATGGTGATACATTATTCGTACTAGCATTTGCTGCATATATATATTTAAAAATAATTAAAAAAAGGCTTTCTGGCAAGCTACCGAACTTAGCACTTGTTGCTGACAGCATGGGATAGGCTACAACTTTTGTGTGGCTTATAAATTTTAAAGAGTAATAAATTGTGACTGGCATCTATTGTTCTGTCATCATTTGAGAATGAGAAACAATGCTGAGATCTCTTCTCTTGTACAACTGGAATGCTGGAAAGCCCTGAAAATCCCAAAGTTACTGGGGTTTTTTTGGTAAGTATTCTTAATTTCCAATGTTACATTTAGGAGCCCGAAGGATTTCAACCATTTTTTAACACTTCCTATGAATATGTCAGAGCCAGAAACCCCCACCATTTCACTGCATGGTTTATACATTGGAATTTATGCTTTAAATATGATGAAGTATGTCTTAAAAGTGTAGCCACGGTTGCACGGTACTTGTTTTTGCCATTAAAATCTGTTGCCTAGGAAATGACCCCCTTCTGCCCTCAAAAGACTCCAATGTGTAATTACTCTTAAGCAGTTACTAAGAGGTGAATTTAATGTGGTGGGATGAAAATGTTCAAAATGTATTGATGTTCAAAGGACGAAAAACACATTTGTGCTGAAGTAAATACTGCCTGGTGTTAAGGCTGCCATGAGAAAAACACATGTAGTAAATGCTGTATAAATTACGTATATCTTAATCTAATGTTAATTGCTTAATTTATTTTATTACCTAAGAAAACCCCAGCACAACAACTGCCAATAAATGTGCACTAGCAAACCAGAATTAATACTGGAATTCAAAGAGAGTCATGGAACCAGCTGCCCTATGATGCTTCTACATACATGTCTAACTAAAACTGACATTCCAAATGTATTTTCAAATAGGTATAGTTGAGAAAATCTGGAGAAGGAAACGCTGTGAAATATAAGAGGACAGCACTTTTCTTCTGTGCAGATCTAAAGGTTTGGCCCTTTAAAATTAAATAGGCAGAGATATTATTTAAACAAACGCATACTTAAGAGAAAAAAATTTGAACATCTTTATGCTATCACTTATCTCAAAGATGCCTTCTAGTAAGTACAATCTGGTGAAGAGATCCACTGGCCAGGAAAATCTCCAGAGCACTTCCAGACTATTTTTAAAGCTTATAGTACAGTCAAGAAAATCTCAATAAAAACCACTCTAAAAATAATGGCTAATAATAACCTAACCCTTGTCTTGCTCTCACTAACGAGGACAGTGGGAAGCATATATTTTATTGCTATAGCACAATTCCAGCTTTTTCTGTGTCTCCTTTCCACAGTAAGCCTTGGTTTCGTATTCTTCATTGCTAGTGTGGTACATGAGTATAGCTCTTATTCTTGCACGCTTAGAGTCTTTAAGAGACACAGGATGCCCCTAGAGCCAAAACTGTTACTCAGTGGTTGTCAAAACACTGGTTTCAGGAGCAAAGGTTTAATTGAGACAACAGGATTTGAGCTCTCAAAGCTCCAGGGTCCTTTTGAACTTAAAAACTTTTGGAAATGAATGGCATTGTTAAGTCACAAGCAACTACCACGTTTTTGCAGAATTTGTGTGAAACTTATGTAGTAAATTCCACATAATTCTGGAAATGAGGACTATCATTCCCTGGAACCTCGACACTGCAAGCAGAGACACCTGAAACTCAACATTGATGTCCCATCTCTCATCCATAATGTAACAAGATCCTGAACAACTTACTTAGAAATAAAAGCAAATAAGGAAATTCCCCATCAGCCACTTGGCAACTGATTTATTAATACACATCCCATTATCAACCTGGTAACTTGAAAGGGAACACATTTAGCAGTTATGCCAGCCACCCAATGCAAATGCTTTACAGCCTGAAAATACCAAACTCTAAGGTGCTACTTAACCAGGCCTAACAGCCCCCCAGCACGGCTTTGCTGACAGCGAGAGACTGCTCAGCAGTACCAGGAACTTCCTTCTGCTTCCACCTGATAAGGAAACGTGCCATACATAGTGCATTAATCTCCTTCACTGTATGACACAAAGCATTAATCACAACAGCTTGCTTCAACCACAGTAAAATACTACTCCAGATGCTTAACCTATGTAGATGTCGAGCCCATGTATCTGCTGATGTTGCAAAAGCTCAGTCACATCCCAGCAATACAATACCTAAAAGTACGATTGCGATGAGCAGGAACACGGGCAGCCTTTTTACTCAGAACTGCGCAACCTAAGGCCCACAGTAAGCACATTGGTACTTGACTTTACCAGGTACCTCAAGAGCCATGTTGAAAAAGTTTAAAATATCATGTACAATTCCAGCTTACTGTATTGAAAATACTGTACTTTAGCTGCAAAAGGTACAGAAAAAGGGCTATATTGGCAGAGGAACAGAGAATTATGAGATGTCAAAAGCATTTGACTAGTGGTGTGAAAGTTGAGAGACAGTACAAGCATTCTTTAGAATTTCATTTAATTAGCTATGAGAGAAGAATAATTAAGTTAAAAGAGAATGTTGTTGTACAGTGGATGCGCACAGATCAGGAATACAGTTGGATGGGAAATTAGAAGAAGATATAATCATCAGAGGAGTGAAGGTCTAGAACTGTCCAAACAGGGTAGTGGGAGCAAGGAGTCAGGCTGCTCTATGAAGGCACATAGTTTCTCTTTTATGAATTTGGATTTAAGTTTTCAAGGAAAAAATTCCCTAATTTTATTTAAAAGAACTTTTCAATACATAAAACGTTATTTGCGAAGAAGAAAGCGCATCACACACTCAGAAGTTGTCCAGGTACCTGCACTCATGGTTATGGCCAGAAACTGCCCAGAAATTTCACTTCAACAGTGCTGAGAAATAGGTAATCATGGGAATTGAGCTTCAATAGAGAATTAATATGATGTTCAAGGAGGGTAAGAGATTTTTATCAACTATCCTCTCTTCCCACACCACCCATAAAGTTAAGCGTATGCTTAAGTGATTTACTGCATTGAGGCCAGGACATTCTATACGTTGCAAACATGAAATCTTACTCCCACAGCATAAACGTTTTTAATCCTTGTGAATTGCAAGTATTCAGCTTAAGTTTGCATCTTGACATGTGTGCTACTGTGCACAGGAGAAAAAGGAAAACGATATATATTTTGTCTAATTTTGGGAAAGATGATTAGAAATGTATAGAATTATAGAATACCCGAAAAATAAGGACATTTGCCACTAACTGTCTCAGGCTTTTGTAAAAGTAATTTTCTCTGGCTGTTTAAACAAGGACTACACAGGCTTTAGAGTTCAAATTAAACGGAAGAGCTTGGCTTATTTCATGAGGATGCTGAACATGAATCCCTTTATTTTGGTGAGACATCTGAACATTGGACAGATTGTTTAAATAATTAAATATAGAAATACTACAGAAACAAACATGAAAGTGGACAGACCTTCACCATTTATGCGTATGTTTGTCCCCAACCTCTCTGCAATCTGATGTTATGAAAACGGAACAAGATGATGAATAGAGCTGGTCAAGGCAGCTTATGGAAACAAAACAATGTATCTGTGTGCAGGCATCCATGCACAAACACACACACGCTGAGCAGCTGCAAATGTCCAAACTCCAGGACAATCTGAGGAAAAGGGATTTAACTGGCATGAAGGCTGGCAATTTATATCACCCAATTCTTGCAAACAAGCCTTTAAAGTCTCTACCACCACAAAGTACTTCAAATCACTCATTACTCACAAAGAGTGTTTAATCACAACTTTTAAATTTCTTTACGATATTTTCTTCTGTTCTGGACACGTATCTGTGAGTTACTTTAAAGGAGCAACTTCTCATTGCCAAGAAAGAACAAATACATATACCATGTTGTCAGATCTTCTGGCTTGCTTCTTGAACCAAAACTCTGCAAAACTGCTCCAAAAGTCCAATTATTTAATTGCATTGCTCTGGCATAACAGTGATGAAGTCATCCTCAGGCCACCTGTAACTCCATTTCCCATCCTGCTGTTTGTAATGTAATTCACATCATTACCGCTGCCTCATGCGTCTTGTTACACTACTTCTCTCTTTCCTACGCTGCTCTTCTGTTTTTTGGTGTACCCCATTAATCCTGAGGACTTGTTTAGTTAGGACCTCTTCAAGCGCACTTCAGAACAAAGAAGCATAAAGGACCATGGGGACAATGACCCTAAGCCCATCTCTCTTCACAGAGCAGTTGGGCCCTGTTTTCTTTGAGAACTACGCTGGATGAAGGCTTCTGCTACCTTCTTACCTGTTTTAGCTGCTGGCCTGGGTGCCCAAAGGTTTCTACCTGCTCCTACTATTTTAACGGACAGCGCTGAGGCCATTCCAAGCATCCTACTTCCATCCCTACCTCTCCATTGACTTTGGCGCTGGCAAATAAGGGGACATAAGCAATGCCACCGCAAGAAGTGTAGAAGAATATATGAGCAGCAGAGGTGGGAAGTTAAGGCCAACAAGTTCATAGGTGTATGTGGACCACATCTAACTGTGATTTGAATATCCACAGGCCTACTGAAAATAACACCTCTGCTCAGTGGCCCAAGGGAGCATAGTTTCAGTGGCAGGGATAGTGTCACTGAAGCATGTCACTTCGGTCTGCCATGCCTGCAATTCAGCCTATGAACAGTCCTTTCCGACAGCATGAAGCCTGAGTGACAATTTCTTTTAGAAAACACCATATTAAAAGGTTAAATCATTATTTTGAATATGCACTGTTATATTTTGGTGACATTTTACAGACATGCAGCATTTGTTTGCAATTATTCTATCAGTGTAGGACTGAGCGCACACCTACAGTTCATTTAATATACAGTGAATTGCATTCCCAACTTGGAGCAGATGTACAGAAAACATTATGTCCTGGTGTCAATCCCGATTAGCCAATTCCTGTAATTTTAAGGCAGTATGCTCAGGATTTGCACTGGGGCCTGATTAGAGGAATGGGCCAGCTACTGCAGCTCAGCCACCAGACAGGGTGCTAAATAAAAGGTGGTGTCAGTAGCACGGAGGTGACCTGCAGGTTGTACCAGCTTTGTCAAAGTTTGCTGGACATCAGTGCACAAGTTTGAAGAAGAAAAAAAAAACCCAAAACCAAAACACAAAAGGAATTAACTCCCTATGACGTGCCTTTCCCTTAAACTCAGCATTTTCTGTGAGAACTGATTCTGCAAAAGCAATATAAATCATACCCAGGGAGAGAGGCACCTATGGAAAGCAAGTGCCTGCAGCAAATGTGTGCACCAATGTAAATTAGGTTAAGCTGGAGGTGTCCCACAAATCCTACTTGGAGGGTGCTAGCAAACACCACTGCAACACCCTTCTTCTGAGGTTTGTTTCATGCTTCCTCCTTATTGCTAGTCAAAACATGATTTCGTTTTGACTTCGGTGTTCTGCTAGCACACCAGCACACCTCCTTCTAATAAATCCTTTATTTGGTTTATATGAAGCGCCGATATTTGGGTAATAAAAATGATCTTTTAGGTACCAGACTTGACTGTCGCTGATGTGAAATAAGGTAAGCACAGAGCAATATTCTAATATTTGCATGGATGAGAACGGAAGTTCCTATGTGTTTTCATCTACTCATGCTAGCATTCTCACTGACGTCAAAAGATAGTTTGCATAAGCATGACAAAGACGCAGGATTTAACCTTCCATCAGAACCTCTGGAAACACTAAATTTGATTGGACTAGAAAAATAAGAAGCCTTATGAGAAAAATTACAAGAGTTTTGCCCTGAGACAAGGTTGATCATGGCATCTAGAGCCTCAGGTTTCCTTCAGGGGGGGAGTGCCTTCAGTTAACCTCTAGACTTTTGGGAAAGATGTCATTGTCATTCCTCTGGATCCAAAATCTCTGGACCAAACCAGGTTTTATTTCACATTGATCTGTTTTTCAGAATATTCCCATGCCCCTAAAATTTGAAGGTATAAACATATTAAAAGCTGGGGTAATCATTAGGATATGTGGATTTGAATAAAACAGGATGCAGACAAATTCAGTGCTATTTTAAGACTTGTGGTCATAGCAAAAATCTGCAGAGATTTGAACAGGAGTTCTCTCCCTGGTTTTGGCAAAAAGCCCAGTTAAGCCCTGACAACACTCAAGTTTTTCAAAAGGGAATTTTCTGTGATTATCGCATGAAACACACTCAGCTACTCTCATATTTTACTTTGTGTACCACTTTATCAGAAAGCAGAGGGCTGAACTTACTACTATTATTAAGTGATAGAATTATCATCACCTTAGTTTCAATGCCATCTATTGTTTCTTAAAATTTTACATTTCAGATGCTGGTAAACAGTCATTGTGATAGTAAGGTTTCTGCTGAAGTTTGCCTGCCAGAGCAACTGTTCTAAACTATCAGTTACACGCACTGAAACCAGCCCCATCCTTCCTAAATTGATCCCAACCAAATACATTTAAAAACGCACCAATGTCTCGCAGGCTTGTACGATCCAAAAGGAGGTAGTTGGAAATGCAACCATTCTGATTCCGAACCAAATTTTGCTTTAGCATGCACTCTAGGATAATTGAGTCACTGTTTCAAATCAGAAACTAAGTACAGCGAAAATGTAAAAACCACTGACCTTTCTTTGCCAGATTACTATTGGGTTCATACTTCTCAATCAGCTGTTGAACTTGTTCTTGTTTTAACGGTGGATAAAGGATTTCATTTAATCGTGGATCACGTTGCTTAAAATTTATAAATTCCATCATCTGATCAACAGTAAGGTATGGTTTGCTCTTGGCACCACTAGAGAAAAATTAAAGCAACAGCAAAGCCATTAAAATAAACAAAAAATCCACAAAAGGAATACATTTCCTTGAAATCTTGTTCAATGTTCTGTACTTTCCCAGGGAAACCAAAACAAGATTCAAACTATCATACAACAAAAACATTGTCCCACTGTGTCTCTGGACAAATTTACTTTGCCAGCATGCAACGACAAACATTCTTGGTCAAACATTTAGGAGTAAGATTTTTCAAAGCATTCAGCATTACTGACATCAATGGGAAGAGTTAGAGCAATGCTAAAAGCTTTTTATTCCTCTGAATTCCTGGAACAAGGCAATTTTAAAAAGTAAAAGAGAAAATGACACAGAATTCAATCCTGAGCTTGCCACAAACGCTCCGTTGGCATTCTTGGCCCAACTATTTGGTTTTACTGCTGAATAAAAGCAGCCCTGACTTCATTATTCCAGTATTTGCTTGAGGGTTTTTTTTATAAACCTGCTAAAAAATGCTAGGCACTCTGCAAAGCAAGCAAAAAGATGCCTATTTAGAGAGTTAGTAACAAGAGCAGAGTTTGGGTACAATTTGTACCCAGATGGAGATCCAGGAAGCCTCCAAGCCAGGTGACGTGCTTAGGGTTGTCTACAGCACTCAGGACTGGCCTAGTTCTACTCTGCGAGACAGCAACAGAAAGTCTACCCTCGGGTTCAATGGGAGCAAACTAGGTCAAGGCTGAGTTCCTCTGAAACCTCAACCTTAGAGAAAATAAGCACAAAAGGAGTACGTGAGCACGCCCATGTTGCAAAGATACATTCACTAATTGCTTTGGTGGTCTTGGGATGTATTTTGGAAATTACTTTGCTTTCATATTGCTTCACGTTCTGACTCCATTGATCACACTCCTCTGAAACATGGCAAGTATAACAACTTGCTGCAAGGGGTAGAAGCAACATGAGTTATATAGCTTGTAACTGAACATATGAAACCAGTTGTAGCTGGCTGCTAATTTAATTTCATGGTGTGAATTCATGATGCACAAATCCTAAAAGTTACTGCATTTTTTGCAACTCCTAATTGAGCTTTTGGGACTGATTATACGTATTCTCACGCCTATTGCATGCTGTCATTGCTTATTACTCTTCTTCCTCTACTTTCATGGAAGCCTAAACTATCCTAATCCATACAGAAAAGCAAGACCCAGCAGTTCTGCTCCTCTAGGAATAAATTACTTTAAAACTCTGGCCATTAGAAACAGAGGCAAAAGCTTGGGAGAGGAGGAACCCTTAATCCAAGGTTAAATAACAGCCCTGCTTGACCCTGAAATGTGTTCGTGGCAATTGCTGCATGGTGCTGCAGTCTAAATAACTTACTTTGCCATCCCCAGCCCAGAAAATCAGTGAAGGGGAATAAATAAATATATAAATAAGTAAATGAGTGTCTTTTCTTACAACTCAGAAAAGATGTGGTCGATCTCAGGCCGAGGGCAGAGGTTATTTAAGAACACCCGGTACACGTCTGGTGTGAAGTCATCTTGAGGGATTGAATCATTCTGCAAAACAGGAAAAAAAAAATTAGCAAAAGAACAATACAGCACTTTTATACGCTCTTTGTAAACAGATCACTCACTACTGCACTCCTTTTGATTCGCTTCCTGCAACCTAGAGAAGCCCAGATTTTGCAGAATAATAAATTCCCCTGAATAACAGGGCAGCTTAAAGCGTACATCTTTCAAAAAAAATATGAATACGTTCATCATCTTAGTTTCCATAAGGCTCTTTCTCTGAGCACTTGTGAAGAAAAAAAAAAAAAGGACGTCTCCATCTAACCACATGATCTATAGCATAAATAAGTACAGAAATCCTGATCAAGCCTTTGAGCTCAATCCCAGCGGGGCGGCTGGCCAGCGGTGCTGAGCCTGCCTGGTTCCGTGGGCAAAATGGCAGCATTACAGAGGACGAGCACGTCACTCATCTTTCCAAAGCTTTCAGAGAACCAGGGAACAAACTGGGTCACTGAGTCAGTATTAATACTCCTGTTCTCTGTCAGCAGCAGAAAAATTTCCTTTTCCTTCCTGAAAATACACGTTCAAGATATGGCAATTCTGGGCAAGACTCACGCAGCATAGCTTTTGCATACATCTTTGTCCTAAACTCTCAATGTAACACATTTGGCAGTCAGATTTCTTTTACAGGAATTCATGAAAATGCTCTCCTATAGAAGAGATACCAGCATTTTTTTTTCTTACATTTTCTAAAATTTAGAACAATTTACATTTAATCCTGCTTTTAGATGATACTTTCATCATCCCCATTACACTTGCTGACTTTTCTCTGAAAAAACGGAATTACTGTTTTTAACTGGAGGGAATTACTGGACTGGATAAGGAAAACAGTCCTCTGCATGAAGCTCAAGAGCCCTCCTCCCACTTGCATATGCTGCCTTCAAGCTCCAGAAATTCTGCAGAAGGCAGCAAGGGCTGCTTCTTTAGTGGGGCTGGGAAGAAATGAAGGCCCCGAAGAAGGTGCAAAGTTTTTTTTCAGCACAGAACAGTAGCAGTATGCTCACTGGCTTCTGCCTTTGCACCAGTGCACCGAGAAAGGAAAATGGCACAGAAGCTTGTTTTGTGCAGAGGAAACCTTAGAAAGGAACAAAAAAAAAAAAAAAAAAAAAAAAAAAAAAAAAAAAAAAAAAAAAAAGAGAGAAAACACAAAATCCATGAAATGCAAATACTAAAAATCTAATTTTTGCTTTTCCTCCATGCAAGCTACCTTTATCAAAAGCTATGACAGGTAGTCACCAGGAGCACCACGGACCCACATGACGCCCCTCCATGGTTCCAAAATAATGCCCCAATCTGATGAAATGGAGGAGGAAATCTGTAACTTGATGTCGTGGTTTGGGTACAAAGCCATTTGCTTTGAAACACCATTGAAGCCGGTCGGCTCACAAGCAAGCTGCTGATAAAGGAAATCGTTGCTTTTATTTATTCTGCCTGTTTAACACCGTTGCCAAGGGAACCGGAAGTGTCGATTCAAGCCTTTGTTACATGGAAGGAAACTTTTCCATATTTTTCCTGCTTTAGGTTAAAATAAATAAATAAAAGAATGCCACAGGCGTCACTTTCTCTCTCCTTTCACCTGTGAAACCTGCAGTGGATTGAGAGGTTTTTGTCTTGTGACCAACGTTCAGCATTTCTGTCTGCAAGCGCAGACTGAACTGGACCCAGCTCACTCTGAGCTGCTTCCCTGCTCCACCTGGGTATCCATCTCCAGGCTTCAATGGTCTAAGGTCACCAGCCATTAGATCCTCGTGCCTTTCTTCTTCTGGCAGACTGTGCAAGTGGCTACAGGGTGAACTGGTTCAAAACTTAGCCGGCCAAAACAACCACGGGCACTTCACCGTGGGATCAGCTCGCTGAGCCAGGTAACTTGCCAACAACACAAATGCTAAATCCAGTGCAAGGGTGGATGAAGAAGTTTGTAACCTGAAGTTGGAGGACGGAAATAGATCCTTCCAGCGACAGCCATTGGCAACACAGAACCACGTGTGAAACTGCACCTACTACACTGATAAATCTGAACTGCAGTGCTTTCAGTTGAGAGCAGGACTGCTGATACATTTTCCTAAGGGCCAGAATACATAAAGCTTGTGAATGTTCTTGTTAAAGCTGGCACCTCACTCTCCTCTCTCCCCTCTGCCTATAATCCCTATTCAGCAGGCTACTGCTCCTCAGCCAGCACTTCTCCTAAGGGCATTTTAGATGTTGATTCTGTAATTACCACAAAATTACAGTCTCCCATTGACCTAATATATATTTTCCTTTACAAGGGAGTTCAAGGTACTCAACACTGAACAAAATGTGAATCTTCTCCGATAACCTGAGATTCAGGCTATTATTTGTTGCTTGGTTCAATTAAAAAAATATACCTTAGCTTCCCAACACATATCTACAAAGGCCTATCTACAAGGAGAATGACCAACACAAGTCTTCAGGCATAAATACAGAAATTTTTAATAACTAATTATTTCCTACCAGTAACGTAATCAGTGGGCTACAAAACACAGAGATCTAGATGGGAGATGAAAGCCTTGCTGCAAGCATTTGCCACCCCAGGCACAACCTCAGACAACTATATTTGGATTCCAAAACCTTGCCTGCTGAAAAGGATTAAAATACACTGCCCCTTTGCTCATCCTGGCCTGAACCATCCACATCGCAGTGGAACCACCCACACACCTTATGCGCTCATCTCTTTTTTTGAGACCAATGAACAAATCACAAACTTTCTATACCACATGAGAGCATCCCTCATTTCTGGCTTTGCTGAATATTGACATTCAATTTTATTCTGTGATTAAGACTCCCAACTAATCTCAAGCACTGTTGATTTATGATTTCTCTGATAACCTGCCTGCTTTTAAAACATCTGTATCCATGCTGTTATATATTTGGCAGCACAACAGCTAATTCAGATTATTTGCACAGACAGGACTCAATAGCTGGTTATTCTATTTGGAGTTAACAGTCAAGCTCACTGGTGCTTCATTGTTAAGCTCTACATTAACTGGAAGGCAGAAACCGGTCTTCACAGCCAAACAGGGGACTAAAAGCTCTTCAAATTTTATTTCAGGCATCTTTGACTAAAAATAACACAAACAGAATTATATATAATATATTATATATTTTTATATATAATTATATAAGAGTAGCTGCATAACCCCTATTTTCAAAAAGGGAAAGAAGGAAGACCCAGGGAACTACAGGCCAGTCAGTCTCACCTCTGTGCCTGGCAAGATCATGGAGCAGATCCTCCTGGAAACTCTGCTGAGGCACACAGAAAACAAGGAGGTGATTGGTGACAGCCAGCATGGCTTCACCAAGGGCAAGTCACGCCTGACAAATTTGGTGGTCTTCTACGAAGGGGTTACAGCAGCAGTGGACAAGGGAAGATCAACTGATGTCATCTACTTGGACTTGAACAAAGCGTTTGATACTGTCCCACACGATAACCTCTTCTCTCAATTGAAGAGACATGGATTCGACAAATGGACAACTCGGTGGATAAAGAACTGCCTGGACGGTCACACTCAAAGAGTTGCGGTCAACAGCTCGATGTCCAAGTGGAGAGCAGTGACAAGTGGCGTTCCT
The DNA here is from genome assembly GCF_000708025.1 of Charadrius vociferus. Lineage (NCBI taxonomy): Eukaryota > Metazoa > Chordata > Aves > Charadriiformes > Charadriidae > Charadrius > Charadrius vociferus. Next base: position 5,829,169 of record NW_009648550.1, on the reverse strand, counting down.
CAGGGGTTGGTACTGGGACCTGTACTGTTCAACATCCTTGACAGCAACATGGACAGTGGGGTCGAGTGCACCCTCGTCAAGTGTCGAGGTTTGGCCTCAGCCAGCAACAAAGAACCACGCAGCCGCTCGCTCAACTCCCACAGCCGTAGGAAAAATTGACAGAAAAGGGCAAAACTTGTGGGTTGAAATAGTGCAATTTAGCAGAACAGCAAAAGGAAAGATGAAAACAAAACAATAACACCGATAAAGGGATATAAAGACGTGATTACAGTACCACCGCACAGCGCACCGACCGAACACTGACCAGACCCTCCCCGCAGCGGCGCAACCCCCAAGTGGCAACTCCTCTCCTCGCCCCGGCTAGTGCCTCTTATAGCCCAGGCATGGGTCACGTGGGATGGAATACCTGCCCCCTGCCGGCTCCTGGGGGAAATTAACCCCATCCCTGCCGCAACCAGGACAGCAAGTTTGCATACAATACCAAGCTGTTTGGCGAGGTAGAAACGCTGGAGGGGAGGGAAGGACCTGAACAGTCTGGAGAGGTGGGCCCAAGCCAACCTCATGGAGTTCAACATGGCCAAGTGCAAGGTCCTACATCTGGGTCGGGGCAACCCCAAGCACAAATACAGGCTCGGTGGGGAATGGCTGGAGAGCAGCCCTGAGGAGAAGGACCTGGGTGTGCTGATTGACCAGAAGCTCAGCATGAGCCAGCAATGTGCAATCGCAGCCAAAAAGGCCAACTGCATCCTGGGCTGCATCCAAAGAAGTGTGGCCAGCAGGCTAAGGGAGGTAATGCTGCCCCTCTACTTGGCTCTGGTGAGACCCCACCTGGAGTACTGCATCCAGCTCTGGAGTCCCCATCATAAGACTGACATGGACCTGCTGGAGGGTGTCCAGAGGAGAGCCATAAGGATGATCCAAGGGCTGGAGCACCTCTCCTAAGAGGAGAGGCCGAGAGAGTTGGGGCTGTTCAGCCTGGAGAAGAGAAGGCTCCGGGGAGATCTTACTGCAGCCTTCCAGTAAGTATCTGAAGGGGGCCTACAGGAGAGCTGGGGAAGGACTTTTTACTAGGGCATGTAGTGACAGGACGAGGGGGAATGGCTTTAAAGTGGAAGAGGGCAGGTTTAGATTAAACATTAGGAAGTTTTTCACTGTGAGGGTGGTGAGGCACTGGAACAGGTTGCCCAAAGAGGTTGTTGAGGCCTCATCCCTGGAGGTGTTCAAGGCCCGGCTGGATGTGGCCTTGGGCAACCTGGTCTAGTGGGAGGTGTCCCTGTCTATCACAGGGGGGTTGGAACACTATGATCTTCAAGGTCCTTTCCAACCTAGACCATTCTATGATTCTATGAATTACCCAACAACAACAACAGAAAGGTCCACACCACCACTGCCCAAAAGTAGCCAAGATTTAAAAATAAACAAATAAATAGGGGAATCAGATGCCAAATTCAAAAACTCATTGGCATTTTTAAAAACTGCATTTTAACATTTATATAAACATTCCTCTGGTGTCAGATCTGCTGGACGACAAAAGCTGCAGAAAGTCAGGTCACATGGGGCTTGGTTCTGCAAGGCTTCAGACATGCCAGGTCCGAGCCATAAATAAATAAATAAATCCAGGCTTTGGAGGTGTGCTTGACTTGAAGTCCATGGTCATCCCATTGCAGTCATGCTCAACTGCGCAGCCGAATCAGGGCTGGAGCATTCAGTGCTGCAAAGAATCCATCCCTTATTAAGGTCCCTAAACATGAAATCAAGAGTTTGGTATTGGCACTTCTGGGGAGTCTCTGTGTGCTACTCTTCTATAGCAGGATGAAGACAAGCTTTCAGGCAATCAGAACTCTTACTCCTCTCGTTCTAAATACAGTGCCTACATGTTGTCCCACGAGGTTTCCTGGCAAGCACATACACAGGGAATTTGCTGAAGAGCAGGCCTAGCGGATGGTGAAGTTTGTACTGTCACAGACAAGTCCATGCAGTGATACTCTACTCAAGCAGTGTAGCTCAGGCTGCCCTATGCTCAGGTCACTCTGTGATGATAGATAGACGAGGGACAGTCCCAACCCTGAAGCTATGAATCAGGAAGAGACTGATAAATGCTGACTTGGCATCCTCTTACCCATGACTGTGAATTTCATTTATTGTTTTAGGGTCATCCACAGGTTCCAAGAGGTGCAGCAAAACATGTGAAACTCATCACCAATGGGCCTTGTATCTTCCTAAGAAATGATGGGTGTGGTTTTTTTATAGGAAACCTTGAGAGAAAATCTTTAGAGGGATCTTCATGAGGCATGAATATAAAAACCCCAAAAGCCTAAGCTAACACCCAAGCTAACTTAGCCTAAGCTAAGTTAATGTCCATGACAGACTTTCATGAATTCTCTGAATAATTTGATGTGATTTTGCTAAGCAAGATTCCCTGATATTTATGAAGATATAAATACACTGCTGGAGTCCAGGGCTCTTCCAAGGCTCTACGGGAGCACCATTTGTCCTCTAGTAGAACAGGGTAGAAAAGCTGGAAGTTGATGCTAAGAATTTTACTTGTTCAGATAAACAGGAACACAGAGCAGAATAGCTGTACTTGAAGAACTGATTTTCTGCTACTCCATTACCTCTATGAGATTCAGTGTTTCATGCTTCTTAAGGGCTTAGCTTCTAAAATATTTTTCCAAGACAATCAACACAGTTTTCTTTGTTGCGTGAAGCGTATTTCTCTGTTCTCCCAACCAAAGAAAGGATCTACTTTATACTATGAATAATTTTCAAGATGGTATCCCAGCAACAAGTATCCAGCAGTGTGTATGTAAAATTGGCTCAACTGAAATAAATAGCAGTAAAAGGTTGCAGTTTCTTTCAAGGACTCCAGTGATGTTGAGATCTTTTTTTCCAAAGATATGTAGTAAACAGAAGTAACAAAGCAACTGATTTAAAAAGCAAAGCTTCAGAGATTTTTTTGAACATCTTATCTTGTTTGCTAACAATTAACTGAAAACCCATCCTTTAAATGATTCTTTCCATGTTTCTAAGCTCACAACCTTATTTCAGATAAGGTTATAATCCTTTATACCTACTTTACAGGCATTCCTTGGAATTTCACGGAATTAAGGTCCCAAACCTATGAAGGAAGGCCTCATTGGTAAGGGGTATCTGAGGTTTGGTTTGTGAAGGTTTTGCCCCGTTGATCCTCTGGAGCCGTAGGAATTTGCTGTACAAAGAAGTCATTAGGGAAGCAAAGGTTGAGCGAATACCACAGCACAGTCTTCTACAAGATCAAGGGATTAGGAGATGCAGGCTCTCTTTTGCAGTCTCTGTTGCAGACTAGCTCTGCCCCACCTCTTAGACCTCCAAATATAGGAATTATCCTCCACCTGGGAGGAAAGACTCAAGACTTTTTCACTCCAGCATTAACTAGGATTACCTGCTTGAGCTCATTCCTCTTGAAAAAGCCTTCTTGAGGGTGAGGTACCATCCTGCAAATGCTCCAGGTTGAGGAGAGCTCCTGGATTAGCAGCATACCATAGCTGCATCCCTGCAGCATTAACAGCTTTGACACTACAGCGTTTCAACATTTACCTGTTGCACCTTTTAGATAAGTTGCAGTGAGTTTAAACTGTCATTTAACTCGAGCTACAGATTTTTTCTTTTTTTTTGTGAGAAGGAAACAGATTACACCATCAGCTACACCTTGAGCTAACACTACTCTGAAATCATGCCTTGAATAGCGTACAACAGTCACTGACACTTAAAATACTCTCATAGGATTTGTCCAGGATAGGTCACACAACCCCCTGCCCTTTCCTTTAATCCATTCACACTTCTTCCAGGCACTCCTGGTCCCCGCACAATTTAAAATGAAAGGTATTCAGATTTGCAGATGGGTATCAGGAACTTCTGTGTGGGAAAGACAGACCAGCTGCTGAGGACCTGCTGCTCCAGCAGCAAAACCAGCACAGCATGATCAGCCTTGAACAAATTGTCCTCAACTCAGTAGAGAGTAAACACTGCCGAATACAAGCAATACTTTGTAAGGGCCAGGAAAAAATTCAGATGCTTACCCTGGAAGATGGAAGATTACAAGCTTCTAACGCAGTCTCTACCCGTTTTCTGTCCGCGGAAAACAAGCGGTATATGCTGAAAAACAAAGACAAACCAGAAGGAACTGGCTTCAAGACATGCCTTGATGGCCCACGTGGTTTAAAGACTGAACATCACTTCCAAGTCTATCATACCTTTAGCTATTTATTTCCATTTGGCTGGCTGCTTTGGTAACACAAGTGACTTTCATGGTGCCCACAATGAGTTTAACTCTACCCCACGCAAGCCTCTATTACAGCAAAGAGTTATTTGAAAACATCATCACTGCTTTCTTCATATTACCCCAGTGATACGCAATTTGAATACATTTATCCTCACAACATGTCTCCGACATCTCAAACATATGTTTCACACGGAAAAGTCAGAGGAGACTCCACAGTAAGGAAGGGGAACAGAACTTACTTCTTCAGAGGAATGCGCCCTTCTGGAGTCACCTGCAGCTTAAGTTTTGTGTAACTGTGGAGAGAAAAGCATCCTGTTTTATTTTTACAGCATTTTCAAATACCTCTCCACCAACTTTATAGCTCAATGCCATTGTTCTGATCATGTGGCAAGTTCCACTCATCTCTTTTGCCCAATATGAAAACCTGTTGAGATATTAATTAGTAATTACCTTTTCCATCAACAGTGGTGCACTTGTAGTGTCAAATACTGTCTGTCTTGCAAGAGGACATTGCAAACACCATTAATGCACAAATTTATCACCCCCAAAGCTCCTTCTCACGCAGGCTGCCTGCCAGTCTATCAGCAGACTGAATTGTGGCACACAGGCTATGCAATTTGCCTGGAAAGGTGGTTGTAAAGGCTGAAAGAGGCTGAAAAAGTCTCTGGATGTTGCACGCTAGTATCCCTGCCTCCCTAAGCCCTCCCCATCACGGGTCTGTGAAGGTTTCTCCATTCGACCCTAAATGTTGTTACTTCTCAGCTGGAAGGAAGTCAAATGGCTGGCAACTGAAGTGTCTCCACACCAGCAAGTGTCAGTATATTTAGCAGCCCTCTGCCAGCCCAAGACATTTCCCATGTGAAGCAATGTAAAAATTACATGCTGAAACCACCTTACAGGCAGGCAATTATCCAGCTTTTGAACTGAGTATTTAGAGCATCTCAATATCTCAGGACCTGTGACTTCTCTCACATGCTCATTAAGGCAGCAGGATGAGGATGTATCTCTTTGTCCAAGTCTTTCAACACACTGATTCAAAGCCTACTGAAACAGGAGTCATCCAGTAGATTTAATGAGACGCAGTTAGGCCTACAGCTGCTATCTGATGATCCTGCCGGTATGTGAGGACTACTGGTTTCCAGCATAATGTCAACCAGCAGCAGCCTGCAAAAAGCACAACCTTTTGATTGCTTCATCTCTTCCACTTGAATATAATTAAAACTATAAATGAGTTTCGCAGTAATATGATCTGGTGAAAAATGTGGCAACACTTAAGTATTTCAGAGGAGTTTTTGTTGTTGTTGTTAAAAAACCCTCAATTTTTTCACTTTACTCACTGGCCTACCAAAAGAAAAAGAAACTGCATGGTTCTAATAAATTTTCCTTTTCTTCCCAACTGAAAATGCCATTAGCAACCACTTCAAAAACAAAGTATGTGCTAATATCCCTAAATAGGATAGGAACATTTTCACGAATCCTTGTCTCCTCATATGCATCTTCTGGAAAACTGAAAAACTGAAATCTCTTGTGCTACCGTGTCACCAAACAAAAGTCCTCTGCCCCATCTCCCAGCACTGAGCTAGATTAAAAAGAAAAAGTTTCAGCGGTTAGTAAAAAAGTTTTCTTTTATTTTGCCTTACTTTTTTTTTTTTGAAACTTTTGAGTACATTCTGGTCACATGTAATGCTTTCCTTTACAACCAAGACAGCTGGAAATGAAAGAAAGCTGGAGTGGGGAGGGTGGGGGGGGATTCTAAACTGCAGTTAAAGCAAACTAAAAATGTGTATCTGAAGAATAGTCAGCCCCCACCAGTACTTGCCACTTTTTTCCTCCCAAATTCTTTATTACACATGGGACACTGTTTTTCCCCTGCTGCCATTATCCATCCATCTAAGAAAACTAAGCATGTTATTCCTGTTAAAAAGCCTGTTAGGAGATACTCCCATCGGTAGCAGACGAATGGACTCTTTTCAGTAGTGCAGTGCTGACTCCAAGAATGACAAATGCTGGATGTAACGCTGACCCAAGGTTTCCACAGTGCACTCACCCTTTGCTCATTACTGCACTGATCGGTATTTCAGTACTAACATACTACAGTGTCCATTTTTGCACCTCAACACAAAAATACACTGCATTGCTACAACAGAGGAATGAGCAATTTATAACCAAAAGGGCAGTTTTTATTAACCACCTGTCCTCCAAAATTTACCCTATTTTTCTCATCTGACCAAAGCATAGGAGAGCAGCTCAAGCTGTTTATTACTCCACTTCCAACACTGCAAGGGACTGTATGACACAAAGAAAAAAACCTTTCTAATTCTGCTCTAATGCAATTTGCTTTTCTATTTCAACAACAGGGTTCTGATAGGACTGCAACCAACCTTTTGTTTAGTACAGTAATTATAATGGGGAAATATTTTTACTCTTCGAAGTCAAAGATTTCTTAAGTGACTCCGATTTGGCTTTTGTACCGGTGACCCTGGAAACCCTACAGCTCCCAAGTGATTTATTAATCAGTAGAAAAAGAAAGAGACACAGGACTGCCATGCTTTCCTGCTACTGAATGTACACGATGTGTCCAGTGACTTCATCTTCAATTAATATTGCTTGAACAACCACAGAAAAATGGCTCTGAACTAGCCTGGCTCTACTATACTGCATGATAACATGTTCCTCATGTGAATCCGATATGAAAACGCCCATTAGGTACAGCCACAGTGCTCCCCATTACAGACTGATCAGCAAAGTCCGCTGGCCACCTGAGGATTTGAGTGGTAAGGTGCATGGAAACATATCAGATCACTTCTGTAACTCCTCTACAACCTATGGAGCTGAAGGAAGACTTCAGCTGCACCACAATGAATGCTATGAGAGGAAACACACACACCCTGCCCAGAACAGGCAGCTAGGAATATGTACATGGGATTAAAGTTAAGCAGTTGGGAACTTTCTGACTAAACATGAGTGCATCTAATGAAATTAGGCATGCACAGCCTTAGAAAGTCCAGAAAAAGGGTGGGTTCACTTGCTTCTTAGATGGACGCAAGCTTTAGGAACCTAAGACCCAGCGAAACACTTAGCTGGACTGAGCAGAAATTAGAAAGTGTTTCGGGGAGACACAAAGCTGAATTTAACCAGCCAACTTGTAGGCTGGGGAGAGTATATCTTCCCTTTCAGAACCCCAAAAGGCCAGCAAATACCGCGGTTCAATACCGTATCACTATCTGGTAGGATTTGCCATGCTGTTCTCAATGCGATTCGCTTATGCAAAACTCCCTCAGCATGTGCACTTATCATTCAGTTGAGCTTTTCTGCTTTGTTGGAAGCAACTCAGAATCTACGCACTGTGCAAAGCAATCTAGATGAATGGATTCACAGCTTCCCTCTGAATCACGTGATAACCAGAAAGATTAGCAGAGAGATTAGACTGAGGAAAATGGACTTCTTGCATTTCTCATTTTTTGATCAATAACAGAAAAAAAAGGGAAAATAAACCAGAAGCAAGTCAGTCCAGAATATTCTTTCATTTTAAATTGACAGAGTCAGACTACAGCTGAAGCTGCTACTTTGGTATACAAGGGGATAATTCTGTTTTTTTGCTATGACTTAGTAGTTTGCAAGAAGAACTCTAACAAGATTTTTGTTTAAATGACGTTTAGATAACAGCCTTTTTAAAACCATGAGAAAGGACAGCCTGTGTTTACAAAAGTGACAACTCATCAAAGCAGAAACAATAGATGACAATGTGACTAACAAGAAAAGAGGAAAATGACGCAGAGAAAAGAACAACACCCACAGCATTAAATACAACGGCCACTTACGCTTTTTCCAGAAAGGCGTCCCTTGACATGTTCTGTGCCAACAAATTCGTTGCCAAACTGAACACTTCATCTGACCATTCCTATAGAGAGAAAATGGGATTAAATGAAGCCTCGTTTAGATGTTTACTTACACAATGCAAAATATTTTCAAAAATTATAGCGTTAGTAAAAAGGGCCTAATTAAAGTCTGAACTTGATTTTTCCAATTACAATTTCCTTCCTTCTCTGTGAGACCTGATTTTCTCATGCTACAAAAAACGAAGACTGTTACACATATTTTTTAATGATGCTTTATTCTACTGAATTGAAAAAAACCCCTCAATCATATGGATAAATGTCTGATGCAAAACATATTCAAGTTCCTGGAAGATGGGCAATAAATGGTCCAGAAAAATACATTTTCTTGTGTGTTGGACACTGTTCTGGTTGACACACTAAGGATTAAGAAAGGAGCCTTTATATCACATTCTTGTAAACGAAGCTGAAATGGGCTTCGAGCCCTCTGAAGACAGACAGACAGGAGAGGATGGGATACAGACCACACCATAGCATGACTCTTGCTACAATGTCTCCTCCTGTAAGAGTTTGTTATGAGAGGCTCTGCATCACTCTCTCTACAGATCAGAGAGCAACTCATATAACAAATATCGCGCCTTATCTTTCACGGTGGATACTGAATTAAGCACCGTATCCACGATCTTAGCAGCCAACATAAGAAAAATGCTTAAAAAAAAACCAAACCAGGAGAAATATATAGGAATAAATTTAAATTATTCTGATCTATCGCGAAGAAGATGCAACTCCAAACAGAAAAGCTCCTCTTCCCCCAACTGTACAACCTCACACTGTGGTCCAATCGCTTGCTAAATTATTTTTCCCTCTTGCTACCCTGACCTAGGGAAATGTCCTCTGGCTGCTCGACAGCTTCAGCACATTTTTCCTTGCTAACTTGGTGCTTATTTACAATCTTTAATCGCAAACCTTTTTTAAGCACAACTATGGTTTTGGATTGGCTTTCTTTCACCCCCGTAAAAGAAAGGAACGAAAGTAAACAGTGCCTTTGCAAACAATGCAATATATATATATATATAGTGTTTTTTTTTTACTTCCTGAAGTTTTCTGGGTTTTCTCTGCAACTAAAATTGAGTTTCCTTCATATCAGTCCAGATCCAAAATTCCTATCACCACACACCCTCCCAGATGCATACTATTTGGGAGGTATTCCTTCTCCTTGGCTCTTCTTTTTCTTGAGGAAAAATACAAAATGGTGATTTCATTCTGACAAAAATTGATAATGATGAAAAGTATCATCAACTTCCAATGAAAGAAATGTTCCTATGTCACTTTGGAGCTTATGAGCTTGTTTTACCTAAAAAGCCCCAAGTTTCTGCATGACTAGGTGATCAGTTTTTGAGGTTCAGAAGTTACCATCTTTTCTAGTTTTTTAATGTGCTAAGATTTGTTCCCTAAAGCTATCAGATCTTGTTCCTGAAACCGGTCTCACACAGTTGCCAATGAAGAAGAGCTAAGGCTACCTACATGCCTACAGTTATGAGGGCCTTTGACATCCTTCAGCTACCAGATCCTTAAGTCCACCCCATTTACAACCTCACCCCTCAGCAGCTGAGACAACACCTCTCCCTGTGACTGGTATTTCTGGCAGAGAAACTTTCTTCCCTCAGACACAGACTTGTTCTGGAGGTAAACCGCTGCTGCTGAGACAGTCCTCCCCTCCACCTCTCATGACCACTTCCTTTTTTTTTTTTTTTTCTTGTTTTTTCCTTCTTAGATATAATTTGAAAAAAACAGGGGTGTGAGAAAGAACAAGAGGAGGAGTTGAGTTCTTTAGCAACACCACTGCTTTGCTGTGACTCTTGGAACAGAAAGCGTATTAAGTGCAGCATCTTTTTTTCTTCTTGGCAACTCATTTTTCCAGGCTCAAAATAGGCTCATCTTGTAAACACTGCTTTGTTTAGGCACTAATAATAGCAGTTAAAACTTCTCCCTGTGGCACTAATGGCTGCAAAGATTAGTGGCAACATAAAATATTATTTAGAAATTGAAAATACGTTGGCTTTTAACACTTCTTGATAGACTTTGTTTTGATCTCACTAATTCTGCTGGGCTTAAAACTGAAGTATTTTGTGGAAAACAGAAGTGCTTCAGCAGCATCCCGCACCCCAGCTCTTCCTTCTCTTTGTCCAAGCGCTTGTTGACAGGAATGTAAGGGGAACTCAGTTATTAGGTGCCTATCACAAGCATTATTTATATAAACAGCCTTGCCATACTCCTTCGCTAGCTTTGCCTGGCTCTTCAAGTGATCACATCGCTCTTGCCAAATATTCTAAGGGCTACCTGTGGGCTGAGCCCGTTCTAATGATGCAGGTGCCAAGTCAACAAGTCACAAGCAATACTTGCTCATTGCCTCTCTCATTTTAGGGTCTTAATTCCAGCCACCACAGAGCCACAGCCAAAAAACCAAGATCAGAAAACATGTCAATGATCACATCATCTTTCTAGTCACTGGTCTGAACCCTCAGCAGGAGGGGAAACAACAGCCCTGAGCACAGACCCGAAGAAACAAAGGAGATGCTTTGGACCGACTTTGATGGGCTTGCATCAAGCTGTGAGCCAAGATGTGTCTTTCCTTGGTTTTGCTGCATGGTGCAGAGTAAAGCCCATGCTTTAACTCCATGCATGATGCACTCTGAAGCTGTCTTTATGAGCAGCAGCGATTCCAGAAGGCAGCGGTCGGTGAGAGTGCTCCACAGGGTAGAAAGCTGTTATGTGTAGAAAGAAAACAGCCTACTGTGGAAAGGTTATAGCAGCCTCCGAATCACTGCGGTAGCTGCAGACCCCTGTACAGATGCAATACAAAAGGAAAATATAAATCTGGGCACTTTGAAATGGGACTGCACTAGTGCCAACAAACTGTTTGCAGACTGCAAGCCTCTGATCCTGTTTGGTAGGGGAAGAACGGAGCCTTCCGACATTCAACTCCAAGGAAGTTGCATCCATCATGATAAGAGCTCCCTGAACTCGATCTCCTCTTGCCTATGTCCTGTAACACTAATTTATATTTATATCATTCCTGTGAACTTTACTAACAAATTATTTAGCTGTTCTGTGCGTTGGCAGGTAGCGTATAAGCAGCAGTTCATTTGGAAATCTGTTGCTCAGTGAAGTAATTTTTCTTCCCTGTTACATGCATCAGGATACATACCGTAAGACATTCATCTCAACAGAAGAGATGAGACTTTTTTCATAAGAAAAGACAGCACACATTCTTGAAAACACTTCTTTCAAATCAGAACTGACTACGTGTGAAGACAATGTTTCTCGCACATTCGTTTTTGATGGGAGGTTAACAAAGCAAGCTGCTGAAATTCCACACTTTCAGCATCCTTATGAATTTTATTTTTAAAAATATATCAAATGGACATGATTTTATATGGTTTTACCATTTTATTATATTGATCAAGCTCTTAAATATGCCTAAGAAGCTGGAAAAATAAAGACATATACTGAAAAGCATAGTATAGCACAACTTATGAATCATCTTTGACTACATCATTTTACTTATGGAGGAATTAATCAGCTTAGTGATCCAAAGCTTATTGAACTGAGGAGAAAGAGAACTCCTTTGGCTCTGGATAGGGATCTGTATGGCCAGGATGGACTAGTGTGGTGAGAACAGAGTTGGCACGTGAGGCACAAAAGAGAGCGAGAGGAAAGAGATGGGAAAGATGGGATGTTCACTTCTGAAGTTACTGGATTTGGGAAGAGCATGAAATACTGTAGAGGAGACACAGAGGTTCACAGCTTGAACTTCTTCATGTTGGGAATGGAGACGGAGAAAAAGAGCATCCTCTCAGAACAGGGTTTGAGAATAAACTGCTTTCTTTATCCTGGCTTCTGCAGTGCTACGTTTGTGGATGTTCACAAATCCTATCCCAACACAGAAACACCCACCTGAAAATAAGCAAGCACTGTATCAGTGCTACTTCTCTTCACCATCAGGACGTGTCTAGCAATCTGCCCTTCAGACCATTACCCAATGAATTCCAAACTGCATTCTTTGAACAAACCAGCTGCTCAATGCCCTTCAGCTCATCCCTAATGTACTTTAAACCTTAGTTACTTTCTCCTGGAGTGACTACAACATCATTTCTAGCTCTGTATTTAGTTCACTTAAAGCAAGCTGAATAGCCCAAGGCTCATATTTTCATAATTTTCCCACAACTTGGCCAGTGGATGTGATAAACAGAGTTTGTAGCAGAACAAGAAGTCTTCTGCAAAGGAAGAAAACCCCATAATCAACTAATTTTAACTGCCTCACTAAGACTGCTAACAGTTTACTTTGCCTTTCTCCTCCAAGGGAGGACTGATTGATACTTGTCACACACTTGAAAAATAAGGCATCACAAATGAAGGGTTAATCTGAAAAATATTCATGCACTGAAAAGGGAAAGGTGGGGGAGTTTTTCACTGGCATTTGCTTTCCCTGGAACATCAGCAAGAGGACGGGTCAAAATTCACATGTGTAATGTTGAAAACTTCTTGTATTTACATGCCTTCTCAGAGCTCCCCAAAGAAGTGATTTGTGCCTGATGTGCTTATTTATAACAATTTCTCCGAGTCACTACAAGGGTCCTGGAGATAAGGACCAGATTCTGTGGTCTGGCTCATATAAAGTTGGAAAACATGTTAAAAAAGGAAGAAATTTTGGATGCATTCAACAGTGATCAAACTCTGTTCTCACTGAAACAATCAGGATATTTAGAAAGATTTCAAAGCAAGCACAGCTAATCTGCAATGCTTTGAAAATCCCATCCCCAGGCTACAGTGCCTGATTGATAAAATGGGAATTTATTTGGTCTACCGCATTTAAAAATAACAAGGAAGACTTAGATTCTTAGTTACTCAGATCGTAGGAGTTACTCAGGATTTAGAGCAGTCAAGCTTTTCTAAAACATGGTTTTATCTGCAGTATTTTTAAGGTTCCATTACCTAACAGAAAATGGCCCTAAAATACCAATTTTTCTACTTTTTTAGCAACTAGATTATCATTCACTGATTGCTGGCTAGACAGGGAAGACAATAAGGACATACACTTTTGATTTAGGTGATTTTCCCTCTTCCTTGTTAAGGCCTCACAATTTTTGCTGGTAAAACTTTAGCACGCCTTTTCCTTTTCATCACATGCTTAGTTGTTTTGGGTTTTTTTTGTTTTTTTTTTTACCTGAAGAGTTGTTTCAATCACTTTCACTTTTGCAGTGTTAAGATTTCTTAACCACCCCTATAGAGTCTAGCTGTGCATTTTCAAGTCTGAGGACAGCACCTCCCACTCAGCAGTCCATGAACCACCATGAACTCATTTTGTTTCTATTCTTACATACCAAAGAAAACAGTAGAAATTGTGGTTTTGCCAAGTTGACCAATTGGCTAACGAAGACTAGCAGAGACAAAAACCTGGTAAGCAAAAATACATCCTCCTAGCTTAAGGTTTTCATCCTATGACCTTTTTTCACCTGGTCTGACCATCCTTGTTGCCTGTGAGGTGTCAAAATAACTCCTTATTGTTGTTAAGTAACAGCAGTCTACAGATCTTTTTAGCGGAATCTAATGGAGTCAAGGATGCAAACCGTATGAAAGTGTGTTCTGTGCATGGTTATCTGGATGCTGTCATCAGTCTATCTACATGAATGAAAGCAGAAAGAGGAGTAGCTTTTAAATGTCAATTTGGAATAGATAAAGAGCTCGCACTTCACTGAACAAAACTGAGTCACATACAGAAGGTGCAAGAAGGAAAAAAAAAAGCATGCGCTAAATTCAGTCATAACTTGCTCGTCACACACAACTGTGTTCTTTGTGGCGTGTTGGACAGAAATGAAGGGACTGTATACATGCATGGTATTGCATGTACTAAGCTACTGACGTTGACTTCACAATTCTTATCAAGGGCTATCAGCAGACAAAATGCAATGCTTAAAATTAACCTTTGAACATGAGCAGAAACAGTCATATGAGTTAAATTAGGTGCCTGATTGCTGACATTCTTCAGTAGACAAGGTAGAGCTGTAGATTCTCACTACTCTGATATAGGCCAACCTCAAAAAGTCAAGCATTTACCAACCTCAATCTCACAGATGATCCATAATTTTCACACACTTAGAACAAGCATAAAAGGTGGTAACCACTGAAAGATATTGATATGTGTTTGGAGACTCACAGTATACCACTTACAACCAAGTAAAAATTTGCATGTACCATTATTTTCACAGTGCTTATGTGTGCTGAAGATGAGCACACGTATCAGGGGCATAAACTTTGCTGAATAAACTCGCTAAAAAAAATGACTGCCCATTACTTCTTGTGTACTGAGCTGCTGAATAAACTCGCTAAAAAAAATGAAATGACTGCCCATTTCTTCTTGTGTACTGAGTGGCACTGCTCTGTAACAGAACTGAGGTTCATTTCATAGCAATCTCCACTTTTATCTCATTTATCCGTATCTCAAAACAATACTTTAAAAACATTAATTCTATATGACACAGATGAATGTATATTACCTTAGCTATATCCTCTTGGAATGCCACCAAGTTCAAGTATGATATATTGACCAGGTCTGGACCATAGACAACAGTTATCATTCGATTTTCCAGTCGACCTCCTAGGTTCCCGGCATCCAACAGTTCGCGCAGTTTTGGATCCTGCGGGTAAATACATCACAAAATAGTGAAAAATCTTTTGCAAACACTTACACTAAAAGGTGAATATTTTTACAAATACTTCAATTTTGAAAACTTGTGTTATTCTGAACATTTTAAATACAATGGCACTAGGTTCTGATCTGGTTAATTAATCATGAAAATATTTAAAGTTTTTAACCCAGGATAAAAATAAAATCGTTACTGTAAATTCTTCAAAGCCTCTGAGCTCTGCGTTGGTACAGTACAGACAAAACACTGTCTGGTCGATGGCTGCACATTCCTATTCCGAGCTATTAAGTCTCATAAGATAAGCATATAGAAACTGTTTTGCTCATCAAACTAACACAATCTGTCCAAAGGCTACCGGCCTCAGCACAGAGATTCTCTATCATTTCAATGGATTTTAGATAAAGCTCAAAATGAGAATTTCGTTTTGCCTAAGGAATTGAGAAGGCTGGAATTAACTGTCTTGAGCATTATGAAATGAATAATGTTCAGTGGTGATGCCCTCACCCTCCTCCTCCTTCTTCATGTCCAAAAGGCCACGTACTATGTATACTGTGCGATATACTCTGTTTATATTTAGGTTTTGGTATTTTTTCAGGTTTATATCCAATATAGAAATTACTACAAAATATTTCTGTGAAGGAAAGGTATATTCAGCGACTTTTATCAGGCAATAATAGCCTGAACCTCAGCTTCATTGGTAGCGTATGCATGTGAGAAACAATTTCAGGTTATTTTGCAACTCTACTAGTTTCTATTTGGCTGCAGCATTTCCAAGAAATGCACTCAGTGTTTTTCTGACTCAGAAAACTGCTTGGTCCTTGGCCTCAAGATGAAGTTTATAAAGGCGAAGACAGATGAAAAGAAGCCCTGCATGACTGAATTCAATCCTTTGAATAGGGCCAGTATAATTTGAAAGCTCAGGCTTCCTAGAAGGCAAGATTTCTCAGTCTGGTAGAAATACTAAAAAATGGCCAGCAAATAGTATCACTATGGGATGACAGATTCTGTGTAGAGATCAAACAATTTCAAAACTGACACAAATATACACTGCAGTTCACATTTCACTCTCACATGAGCCCCCCCCATCCCCCCCACCCCATCTGCATATGTTTAGTGTTTATGGTACTTCTTAGTATTTAATAACTTTTGAATAAGAATCTAAATCTCCACCAACCAATACAAATTAAATTTAGTGTAACAGGATGATATGCTTAAGATGATGAAAAGGACTATTTTTCATGGATCTCACAGGAAATCCTGTATCGATAAGACCTCAGTCTAAAAGGCATCTCCTGACCGGTATCATATCTGCTTGTAGCCAATGGAGCCATGCACATGTTCACCAAATACCTCACAAGGTTTACGAGAGCATTTTAAAGTATGGTGTATTAACTGGAAAGAAACTACAAGGCTGTCTATCATAAAAAGCTGAGCCTCATTAAATATTGGGCACAATGGCAAGTGCTGCAGGAAAACCAACAGAATAATCCTATTTGAGGGTTCTGTAAAGAAGGAATATGATTGTGCTCCGAGACAGAGAAGATTTCATGGGTAAACAAGTTAATGACAGGCTTTCACATAAGAGAAAAACAGAAGAGGGATATAAAAGTAGTAGTTGCATTCCAGAGATGGGAATTTGAAGGAGAAAGGCAAAGAAATTGTGTTAATTTACACCTAAGAGAAAAGCTAGAGAAATACCCTGAAGATGCTAAGTTAGTGATGGTGTATTACTAGATGAGTTACTTTCTCTTTTAATTACAGGCTGAATGTTACAAAGTGCTGTTTAATTTCTCTGGGAGACGAGAACTCACCTGCTTTTTACTCTGTACCATCTCAAACCCAAAATCAGACTGATAAATGCTTCTGCTAAAGGGCCTGTCTGGGAAGAGCATCGTTCTGAACTCAAACTGAACAGGATCGTTTATCTGGTTTTATTCTCTTTCACATATTTGTCATTCCTTTCTTCTTCAACCTGGGTGAACGTATTGCTCACCGCTTCATTCTTGGTGATATCAACAAAAGAAGAAAGAAAATAACCCTCTTCCTTTATATTTAGTGTCAACTATGGGATGTCTCTATGGTGGAGACTATACTCTAGTTAGTCCAACATATGTATTAGCCATGCATCACAGAATAAGAAAGAGACCTAGTTGAAATGGGATGTTTTTCCAAAGCAGATTTATCAAAAGAGAAGTTATCTGGGACTGGGTCAGTAAGGGTTTTAGAAGTTCAGAGTATGTGACCAATCAGCCAATGTGAGTATGAATTTGCTCTTCCGAAACACAGGATTTTTCTCCAGGTTTTAAAGGCAAGAATTTAGACAGACCATCATTTTTGGGTTGCTGGGTTTGGACAAGTAAAATGTTGAATTCTTCTATTATGTTAAAGACTCGTCTAACCAAGTTTGAAGCACACAGTCCCTTACAGCAACACATTATCTGGCTGCCATTCAGCACCTATTTATAAAGGGCATACACTGCATGTCCTGGGCTATCTCAGCGTAACCTGCAATGTGCTCCACAGACTTAAAATAGATATTTTTATTATAAGTTCAGTGGAAGAGAATAATTTTGATACTAACAGGTTTCACGCCCTTTTTGACCCCTGCCATGGCTGCCTTTGCCCTTTAAGGGTGACAGCTGCATTTCCACTTGTCAGTGACAACTCAGCACTTAACTGATGATCTAGGTCATATTCTTTGGTCCTTAAATCTGAAGCTCTCAAACTTAGATACCAAACCACACTGTCAGCATTTCATGTTCTTCGTGAACAGCCCTGCTCCCTTATTACCACACTTATCTTCAAAAAATACTAAGGAGACGAGCAAAATATCCTTTATAAAAATCTTGAAGACTCTTGAAGCTCTATGAATCAAAGCCCTTATTTTAAAATGTCAGCAAGTTTTCCTGTGGAGATGATAGGAAAGCACATAGAAAAAAAAAAAAAAAAATCAAGCAGCAAGACCAAATTTAGCTTCTTTTACGTAAATCAGATTGTTTAGATTTTGGTAATTTCATTTTGAGGAACGAGACTGAAAGTCTGCTGCTGTTTGGAACTGCATTTGACATACTGGCTCATGAGCGGGCAGATTGGGTTTTGGCGTAAGCTCTTTGCTAGACTGGGGCCTTACGATGAACATATTGAGCTCTTTGAGAGACATTCAGAGGAATTATACCTATTGAATATTGATGATAGTAATTTTTTAAACACCTGAGCTACCGAAGTGCTATTGTGTGAGAGAACACATTCATGAGATGCTCGATAAATAGTAGGCTATTGACAATACCCACCTAACTCATCAAAGTTCTCGTAGCCCAATGATTTAAGTCTGCTTTCACGTTTTCTGACAAAGCAGCATCCTTTTGCCTCTTTTACTCACAAGGTCTAGGTGTCAGCTTGCTTTTTCCCTTTCACTAAAGTCTATCAGGAGCTTCAGCTCAAGGACTGGAGCTGCCTGAAGACTTGCCCTGAAACCAGGTCAGGAAAGCCATTGTTTCTGATGGGATACCTCTGTGGTTAAAGGGCGGACAGATTCCCAGAGGGAGATGCGAATTGTGAGCATGCAAATACAGAGGAGGTGACAAGGATGGTATTGGCAGCACAAACAGCTTTAAAATCCATTAGAAATAAGATTAACCACATGAAATTGAGGCAAAAGCTGACCAGAGGACTATCTGCTCTCATTTGGTAAAAAGCCTTCCCTATTTGGTTCTGCTGTCTTGACAAAACTATCAAAAGAAATATACCTTAAATTGATACCAAACAGAAATAGAAAATAGAAAACTTTAGCCAGAAACGTGAAAAACAAAACAACAAAAAACCCCTTATGGAATCCCTACAAAATTCATGAATAAATGCTGAATAACGATGTTTTGTTAGAAATCAGGATCCTGCAGACAGATGGATAAAAATAGATTTCAATCAGACTTCCAAAACTTTCTGCTGTTGTATTCTCCTTTCACTGGAAATCATAAAAATAATGTCAACTTAAAGAGGCTATTCAGCCACGTTAACAACAACCTCCACGAAGACTGCTTTCAGCTGTGGTTGGTGTTATTAAAATGTAGCTCTTAACACTTAAATTCCAATTATTGTGTGCTCTGCACATTACAGTAAATGCCGTAACATCTTTTAATAGTATCCCCATCTCTTTAAACTTTTCTCTGAAAACTTGCAACACGCCATCTGTCTGAGAAAATTTCCTGGGTTTTTTTAGTACATTGTCATATATATATATATATGTGTGTGTGTGTATATATATAAAAGGCTGCCATGCAGTTCAGTAAACCTCAAACACTGATTTAAACACACCAAGGGGCAGCAGGTCAGCTGGGGTTTCACATCAGATGTAATGCACCACCTTTTGTTACTCATGCTTCCCAAAGCTACAGCACCAGCCCCCAGAGCAGCTGTCTCTGATCCCAGACCTACATTAAACAGTACAAGAATCTGTTTGATGCTGAAGATTTTCCTTGGGGTTTAATAGTTACATATGATGTGATGGCCAAACTGGGTGATTATCAAAAGACTCAGCCAGAACTTCTGGGCTGCTAGAACAGTTGTGTAATTAAAGTACTATAGGAATTGGTTTTGGTGTTTGAAGACATTAATTGACAATGCAAACAATCTAAAGGAGTCATTATAGAGCACTCATGTGCATGCAAAATGCCATACTCCCTGTCCCCAAAGAGCTACCAACTGAAAATCATTTTCTCATGCATCTCATGCAGTAAAACATTGTCTTTAAGATATCAATTAAATACTTGAGTCCTACTGAAGCTATAGGTATGAAAGGCATCCCAAAGCCTCCAAAAAGTAAATGGCTAAAAAAACACGCCCAAATAACCCCCACTAACCCCTACATACAAACTCAGCGTTTATCAGCCATTTTCATGACTTCTGTCAATTGCAACTTCCAAATGCTTTCTGTTTCTGGTACTGAAAATATGAGATACTCCTTACTTTAAAACACTGTATTTAGTGAAAAAAAAGTTTCAGCGAAGCAGGGTTTGGTAGAACTGTACATGTTGTTGTACATTTTTTAACTATATTACATAACTATGTGAGTACTTGAGAACCCCCTAAACTCTATATCATAATGCCAAATTGTTCTATTTGTGTCCTGATAACTTCAAGACTGGAAAGGTTCAAAAAACGGGCAACAGAATTTAATCTTAGACCCTTGCTCATCAGAATAAGATTTCCAAGCATTCAAAACTGCATTTATATTCATCTAGTTCTTGATGTATCCCAGGAGAGGAGAGATGGGGGAAAAGAAGCATAATTAGATAGCTACATATGCAAAGAGTTTTCCAGGAAACACTCAAGTTTGTGCTTAAATTAAACGAAGAACCTTGCTAAAATAGGACCTTACATTATGACTCTGTTGAAGGCAAAACTCCCACAGATTTTCTTCAAATAGAACAAAGTCT
>NW_009648550.1:5794103-5808923 GCF_000708025.1 Charadrius vociferus | reverse complement strand
AGGAATGCCTTATCAAAGAGTGTTTATCAACAAAATGCATATACATACATATATATATAGATACATAGCATGTATGCTTCATATATTTGACCCAGATTTCAAAATATCATGCCTTAACACTTCAAGCACCAGGTCAGTAGCTGTAGTAGGAGCAGTACGAATAAGAAACACTAAGTTTCTCTTAAAATCAGACCACTTACCCCTATGGCTCGCTAAGGACTTCAGCAGACTTCCCAAGCCCCAACTCCACTGATTTGATCCAGCTGAACTCCATAGTTTAAGCTGCCCAGCACAGAAGACCAAATAAGGGTAGGAATTACTTTCCAATACCCCATTGAAGTGATTTTGTACCATCTCTGGTAGCTAAAGCACACAGTTCTGGTCTGCAACACTTCTTGGGTCCGTGATGATACTTGAGAGTTGCTTCTTATCTTTGTCTCCACAGATTAAGTATCTCATCTTGTCCAGTCACTCCATCTGCACCTACAGCCAAGCAAGAAGTGAAGCACCTCCCTCAGCAGGTATCTCCCCACCTGTGTCACAGAGGAATAAATTACCCACCTGACAGTCTGTTCTCTGCCTAGTGAGTACACGAGGTGCAGGTGCAAGCTGTTTACTGAGATGTCTAACTTCTGGAGGTGAGACGATACCACAGCAAGTGGCACACCCCAAGTCTCTCCTTGCAAGGGGACCATCACTCTGCGTTGCCTCCTAAGCAGCTGTGAACAGCTGCGGTGCACCAGTGTGACCCTCAGAAACAAAATGCTCTTGCTAACTGGAATAAATTTACTGTTAACAATCCCGACACAGATTTCAAAGCTGGTTCAAATACCCTTTCTGTCACACATCACCTAGCAACAGTACAGGACTACGAACTTCCCATCAAGTGGATTGACAGACTCATCCTTCAAAGAAATGTGTCTTTCTTCTCTCTCTCCTTCCTTTGTTGAGACCAAAGTCAAAACTATCGATAGTTTATCTTTCAGCAATCCCTTTCACTGATTAAAGAGACTGTCCGTACATGGGAATCACACCTACAAAACTCAATGACAGGATTTTGTCTGTCTTCCTTAATGACAGTCATGTGAAATGAATATACTCCAATTACTACATCAAAGATACTCAAAACAGTGTTCTCCAAACTCTCTTTTCTATTATTACACAGACTTCACAGAAGTTTGATATTTAAATATATTCATTTATACCACCAAGCCATTCTTACCAAATTCATTATCATTAAACCATAAATACATTTAGTCCAGCAAAGATAAAAACTGCACTATGGTTTTTGATACATGGCTTCACATTTCACAAAAGTGTATCAGATCAATATATGACCAAAATATTTGCAAATACTTCCGTGAAATTTGTTCTCATTTCTAGGGTTTCAGAATGGTATCACCACAGCTACCTATGCACAGAAAGAGAGCCAATATGTTGTTTAAACCCCTGAGTCTTCAAGATACCATTTTTGTGCACACTAAGTCAGTGTGTACAAAACCAAAGGATGTTTCTTAAAAAATATCTCTCAATAATCTAAACTGGTCTTAAATTGACCATCTGCTCAGTTAATACGGTGAAACGTTTCTAGAGTGTAACACAGTATTAGGTAAAAGGAGTCAAAAATGCTTTAGACAAAGAGTCAGACTGAAGAAGGAGATCAGAGACACCCACTGCCTTCTAGGACAGATCTTGCTTGGTACTTGCAGCAATAGTCAATGTCTCAAAGGTGTAACTAAAATCCAAGGGCTATTCTTCCCATAGAAATTATCAGGGATGAAAGGATACCATAAATCATCCATGAAAGTGATGTTACTGGTTAACTGATTAACTTTCTCTGTGATACACTTATTGCAGAAAAACAATTGCTTTTCCCAAAATAGCTTAATCCAATTCCATGCTTGAAGTGAGAACATCAATACCTCCAGTTTACCAGGAACAGGTTATGAAAAATAATAAAGCTACTTCTTTTTCTATGATGTAAAACTTTTGAGGAAGAGAGAATATGTGCTGGCAAAAAGAATACTTTTCTTCAGCAGAGAAATAAGAGTTAAGCAAACTTACGCTTGTACAAATGATATTTAACTTGGGAGAGGACTGTGTTGAGATGCATTTCTAAATTTAATTCTAACTCTGAGTTCTGAAAACGTGGGGTGAATTCAGAGATTTCACGTTGACTTTCTACAATAACCACAGTACAAGGCATGGGATATTTAAAACCATAAAATGTTATTCATCAATATTTTAATAATACTTATGAAGGCCTGAAAGAGCCTGTTGAGTATTATGTCAGCAACTGGGTGAAGGGGCTAGAAGCATCCTTAGCAAGGTCACAGACAACACCAAGCTGGAGGGAGCAGCTGATGTGCTGCAGAACAAGGCTGACAGGCCCCTTCCAACTTATAGATTTCTATGACACCATGATTTCTGTACCAGACATGATGACTTGCGTTACACAAATTTACCAGAGACACCACCATCTACTTACTGATACATACTCAGCACCAGCTTTGCTGAAGACGCTATTTCTCCTCACAGTACAAAATCAGATTGACTTCTGGAGGAAAGGAAGGGATATATCCAAATAATGTATTCAATATCAATGCCATATTCTGTGAAAACAGGATTTTATATAAAATACAAGGAGAATGAATTGTATGGACTAAGGAAAAGTCTGGGGACAAAAACAGGGCCACCTCATTCCTCTTCTTCTGACCTTTCTCACAGTTCAAATGATCCAAATCCAGCTTCCCTGGGACTCTCATGCTCTCATGACAGAACATTAAGAAAATACTGAGCCTGCATATTTTTTTAGTTCTCCTTCTAAGCGTCCATATTTGTCAGAATTTTTTTTAGGTTCATGATATTTTAAGTTTTAAATTGGTTGCAAGACTCTGTGTTCTAACAAAAAACAAGAGACAGTATAACCCATCTAAGTAAAATCAGACCAAATGTAGTATTTTTCAGTCCTTCTGGATGTGGTTGTGATTAATGTGAAAGTACTTCGTATGTCACAGTGTGCACGTGAATTTAAATAACAATTTAAAAATGGCAAAATACTTAGAAGCTACAACCATGCACAATCTTCCTCTAGACGTTTTCTAACTCACTAACATTTTTATCAATTTTTATTACTGCAGATGCTTCATTACTTTAAAAATTACCTTTAAGCACACACATTTCCTTTCATTGCTTTTCCTTTCTCAAAATACTTTGAGATTTTCTTCAATATAATTTTAAAGG
This sequence comes from Charadrius vociferus, assembly GCF_000708025.1. NCBI lineage: Eukaryota > Metazoa > Chordata > Aves > Charadriiformes > Charadriidae > Charadrius > Charadrius vociferus. The sequence continues at coordinate 5,805,680 of NW_009648550.1, read as the reverse complement.
AAGAAGTGAAGAGATAGTGGAGAAAAGAAACTTCTCTCCTTTTCATGTTACGTTTGTTAACTCATTTTCTTTGGTCTGTAGGAGGTTATTTGAACTATAGAAAGTCTTAGAATGAAATTATTTCTACAGCCAGTCGCACAGCACGTAAGGGCAGGAATAGCTGGAAGAGCAGCTTAATTTTCACTTATCTATAAATCTCATACGCATTGTTCTTCCAATTCTGAATTGCTGCATAGAGTTATTTTAATAGGGTTACTTCAGAGGTTGAGGTACAATCAGCTATTCATCTATATATCGTTTGTAAAAATCTAAGACGCTTGTAATGAGTTGAATGAGAGGTATTGCATGAATGCCCTCTATGCTTTTTGGAGTGCTCCATAAGGGCTGGAGTACCATCACTTGCATTTTAATGCATTTTTTTAGCTGGTGGAAGTATGTACATCCAGACGGTCTGTAATGCTGAATGCATCAACTATTCACCCCGTATAAAAATAACAGATGAAACACAAAAAGCTATAATTGAAAACATCTGACTAACGAGCTGTTTATTATTGCAACATTTCAGTCACATTCATCAGGAGGAAAAAAAAAAAAGAAAAAAAAAAGAGATATCTTGCTTGGCAATGCAAGCATTATTTTGCTCTATCTTACCTGTTTGTGAGACATGTTTTGCTATAATTTTTTTCAATTACGAAGTCATATGGGATGCTTACTGTTAAAGGCTTCAATTTACCTGATTTTAATTATTGCAAAACCCCACTATTCCTATTACCTTTAAGTCTTTAATTCTAGGAAAGTAATTTGCAGTATAGCTAAGAAAAATAAACTATTTCAAAGATGATGCGGCAACAGGCATACGTTTTTCCTTCTTGGACTCTATCAGATACTCAGGTCATGCAAATCAGACTGCGAGCTTACAACAGACTCTTACTGGCACATCTGTTTAACTACGGACTGCCAACGACAAGCTCTCGTCCACTGTCACTTCTCACAAAACCTTCACTACATCTTATTGCATATCAGTAACAATAATTCAGAAGTAGAAATCTATTTAGACTCTTGACATTTGAAAATTGGTGCAAAATTACCTAGCACAGATGAACTTATTTCCTGCAGATCTCAACAAAGTTGTCCGGGCTCATGGTGACTCTCCAGCTCAATGGGAATGACAGCCAGGGTGCCACAAAGGCAAAGGAGCACTCATTAGCTGAAAGGTCCCTTGACTCTGAAAACGTGACTACAACCATAAAATCAGCTAAAAAGCCACACAGCAAAATCATACAGCAGATGCCACTGCTACGGATGGTACAGTTAAGAGACAGGGGACAATGTATAATGAGAACAAATTATTCAAGGTTGCTTTTTAAAAGCTGGTTGGCTTCAATTTACTCCAGAGAGGACGATCTTCTGTAAGTACATTTTAACTTTTTATATAAGTATCTAACAGAAAAAGACTAGAAACAGATTCCTGTTTTAGAAGACAACATGACTACTGAGAAAAAGATGTAAAATCTACAAGGAATATGAGTAAGAACTACAAATATGTTTTTTTTGGCTGAGAGAGAGAAAAAACAATGAATAAATGCAGAAACTGGATTTGGGTGGTTGTATGATGGATTAATTTTACTACCTGTGAAAGTACAGGAAACGTATTCAGTCACTGCTAGGCAAAGAACATCCAAACACTAATGTCTCTGGCAAGCAGCTGCAGAGAGAAGGAATTCTTCAAGGGATGCCATGGACATTATTTTAAGCAGTTAGTTTTGTACTCTGTGGTTTTGAGAAATAATCGATGAAGGGGATATAAAAAGAGATGAAACTAAAAAGAAGAACACAATGCATCAACTTGATGGACCTGATGGACCCCAACTGCTGCATACTTGTGAGCAGCCAAACAACACGAGAATACGAAGACAAGGATGACAGAAAATCAGCACAAGGATAAAGCAATGGAAATGGTCCCAAAAGAAAATGGACTATATGGCATGTGGTCCCCATGAAAAACTATCCAGATGCAGACACTTTGGTGCGGTGAGCAACTTTGTGCATCTGAATTATTCACATGTGGTATAGAACCAAAACTCACTCATAAATACATGTCTCTCTGCCTATACATTTGCAGGTACGGAGTATTAAGACAACTATATTTGGACGTAGCATCAGCAATCATTCCCAACTTGGTCATTCAAGCTTCTCCATTTCTACTACTGTTTTTTTTACAGTTCACTGGAAAACCAATAGGGACAATAGTTGTCGCTCTTTAAAAAGCAGCCAAAGGATATTTGCCACCTCAAAACCTTGCACAATTTTGAAAACTTTGAAAACCCTTCTCTAAGCACCAATACCAGCTGATGCACTGCAATGAAGAGGTAACTGGAATTCTGCATTAACTCACATCCTTAACAACTCTCCTCACTTCAAAGAGGTTAACCTGGATTTACAGTAGTTGAGAAAGGGTAAAAACTGGCAAAGGAAGTTCAACAGTTATTAATTATTTTTAAGTTTGCCTTCTACAAACCATGGCAGCTTGCAAAGAATTCAATTTCTTGCATTTAGAAGGTGGATCAGCACTTCTCTTCCTAATATCACTTGCTAAGTGCCAGAGAGACTTCTAGTTATCCAAGAATTTAATGAACTACATCCAACAATTTAAGGCTGTTTCATTTAGATAAGAGGCTTTCCAACTTAAAGGATAAAACAGCCTTCAAGGCAGTGAAAAATAAAACACGTTTTGGTGTGTATAAACTACCCAAGCAGTTCGTTAAGTCTAAAAATCACATTTCAGCTGGGGGAAGTAGAGTAAATAGGCTTGGCACGCAGGCTGCAGACCAGAAGAGCACACGGGAGGCTGGAAAGCCCTGCAAAAACTCCAGGCCACACTCTGTGCTCCCCCCTTTGCTGTATTTCCCAAAGATCCCCAGTGGAGTATTCAAGCGAGCAAAACTATGCACTCCAGGGTTTGACCAAACTATTTCTGAAAGGTTACGAAGTCCAGTGCTTTTTGAAGAGGGAATTAAAAATAATTCGTGCACATAAGATTATGGCACTGAGGGTACACTTCATCCAGTTGGATCCTTTCCAACACATCCTTGGAAACACAAATAGTTACAACGCACACAATTGGGAAAGGAATATTCTGCACAGATGAGAATATCCTACATGTCACTTCTCCAAAACAATACAATTTGACACCATGGGTTTTAAAGTAAAGTTTGCATAAAGATGCATTAAGTGGACACTAACTTAAAGACTGGATTTAATAGCTTCTCTAAAATATTTCTGTTGTTGGAGCTAGATTTTCAGCTATTTTAAAATAGTAGCCTGCTGCTTTTGCAGTAGTTTACATTTTTTTTCATGCAGTTTTAACAGACAAACCAAATTGCCTAAAGCATTTGCCCACAGAAAATATTAGTGAAAGACAACGGTCCTTTTGACGTGATGAAGCAGTGAGGTGTAATCTCAGATCATACTCGCTCAGGACATGAATGCTAGTCTGCAGACAATTTCACATGATATTTAAATATACTAAATCATGTAAGATGTGGCCTTTGCTCTGGAGGACCTCTGCAGTTCTGAAACACACTTTTGTCTCTCCAGTTAAGGTGGGGAACTGTTGTATTCGCAGTGCAAAGCCAATTTCAACAACGAGCAACTGCCAGCAAGGAGCAGGAGACAGGAAGGTCGGCTAAAAGCGCAGCAATTGTAGGAAGACTGATGAAGCCAGGGTTTAGGCTAAAGCTGAAAGGATTTAAGGGTTTTGGATCAGACCATCAGGGAATGAGATGCACAGTTAAATCCCTGATGCTGCAACTTGCTAAAACTGGTTATCCAGAAACACACGCAACTACTTCTCTGTGCAACAGGCTGCAGGATTAAGCAAAGACAACTTGACCCTGACCTCAAACAGTAATTGGAATCTGGCTCTACCACACAGTTCTTATGTTTTACAGCACACATTATTATAACGCATTAATACCTTGCATTTCTTGAGTTCTTTTTTTTCCTCCTTTTTCCCCTATCTTTTAAGGGGAAATAAGGAAACAAACAAAAGCCTGGATGTCTCTTGTGATAACAGAGATCAAAAATACTGGATTTTGGTGTCTTCATTTCCTCCCCCTGTAAATTGAGTTTTTCCGTTTTGCTTCTCTTAAAGCCTACTGAATTTCATTTTTCTTATATTTCCATCAACAACTCTTGCCTCACTGAACGTGTTAACCCAGCAGAAGTCTTTTTTTCTTTAAATCCTTTTTAGAAAAAGAAATAAATGTATGCTCCATACTTACATATCTAAATAGACTCTGAAGTGATGAAGCGTATAACCTCACTGCATTAAGAGGAATAGAGTTAAGACTTTCCCTTTCTTGCATGATTATGTAGCTGAGGATGCTACTTTGAAAAGGCAGAAGAATCCAGCTGCATATTGGCTCACAGCAGGAGTATATCTTGCAATAGAAAATGGCACAATGCCCTTTATGTATTTATACCTCCCGGAATTTAAAAGCATCAAGATACACCCGGCTTATAATTCTGTCTGCATGGCAGTGCTTCCCACTGACTGCATCCGAGGCCTCCTCATCATGCAAGGAGTTTGGGAGGGGATGCTGCAGTTTAGCCATTCCCCACCAAGCAGCCGGGAGTAGTGTCCTATCATATATATATAGATAGATAGATATAGATATATTTCTTTACCCTCTCCTCCTCTAGTGCAGCCTTTCCTTTCAGTGTTGTCACAGTTTTCTCCTCTCCAGTGGTGCAGGTATAACCATAATATTTTTCTTTCTAGCTTTCAATGTATAATGTCTCCAAAGACAACACAACAGTGGTGACATCTATATGCCTCTTCTATGAGGCAGAAGTACTATATATGAGGTCTGCTAAACATTTAAGTACCCTTTGAAGATTCAGGAAAGTGACAATTTCAATCCTGTGGAGATGTATGCGACTGCTGAACGCGGTGTATATAGAAAACTATGGAGCAAATGCTCCGTTGGTGTGAAATAAACAGCATCTGTCTGCCTGAGGTCAGGGCCTCCCATCACTTCAATATTGAACTGCACACTCGGACTGCTCTGGTCTAGCCTTATCATTGTACATAAATAGATCCTAAGAGCTAATGTGGTGCACTGCATTTCTAGTCTGTGCAATGTGTATGCAATATACAATATTACCCTGTTGTTTTACAGCATATAGCAGCTTGGTGTTTAGTTATTTTTTTTTTTACAATTACAAAAAGCCTGTGGAAGCTTTCTGTAATTTTCTGTTACATTTAACTTTTCAAGAGAGACTTATTATAGAAAACTGAATCCCAATAGTACTTTGAAAAACTCTTCCAAGTTTGTGAAATTAGATCTTTACAGCAGCCGTGCTAACAAGGCGACCTGGAATGACAGTGAGTCCCAACCACTAACACATGCAAAATGGGTGACTTGCCCACAAACAAACCAAAACCCCTACAGATAAAAATCTTGTGTGTAATGGATTGGTATTATAAATAGAGCGATCAATAATGCCTGGAGTCAGTCTAAATGCTTAAATAAATGACTCCCCAAAATAGTGGTAGTACAAAGCCACGTGGCACACACTGGTACCTACGTGAGACTATACAGTGTGAACAATACAAGGTCAAAATCATCTAGGGACCTTTTTTCCCCTTTTCCATATTGTCCATATCATTTAGATACTTATTTATATTGGCACCATGATCTGGTTTTAATCTTTATACACTGGAGGGATGCTGGTGGCATCTGCCCCTTCCTGTGACTGTTTGAAAGTGGCTACTCACTGTGCGAACACAAGTAACAACAGGGAGCAAATTCTCAGTAAAATTTTAAATGTCTATTTTGATCTTGTTTCTAATCCTGCCTCATAACAAAGCTACTGGAGGAAGGGAACAACAGTAAGTTTTGAAAGAGGGCTAAATGTAACATTGAGAAGCTTACTATTTGGGAAGGAAAAAAGTATAGCCTTACACCTTCCCTTGGAAAAATACTGTGCCTGATAAAACAAGTAGTGAATGGAAGTATGCTTGAGCAAAGTTCTGGGCAGAATTCCCAGAAGAAATTTATTTTTGGCTTATCAAGTTTCTAATCTGTTTTTTAAACCAGGCTACTGAATAGGTATAAACCTCCTGAATGGTATAAAACCCACTATAGAGACAGAAACTTTTAGACTACCGTGGATGTCATCTACCCAAATATCCGAGCTACTGAGTCCTTAAATTGCAATTCTAATGAGACACTACAGTAGCTTGCCCAAAATCATAATCGTAACAATGTTTCAAATGGATTTTAAAATTTTTTTAAAACCACAACCAAAAAACCCTTCCCACCTATCACCGCTGGTACTTTCAGTATTAATACAAGAGAACAGAGAAATTTAAATTATAATGGAGAAAATTTAAGTTATAGAAATTTAGGACAACTGGCACAAATAAACTTACTACTGCCCCCAAACCAGTTTGCTATGGCCAACTATTTTGCTGGAAACTTTAACAAACACATCTTAATATCACAGATTTAGTTTCTTGATGTTTTCCATGATTTAGCACCATCATGCAGGTTACAGCCTAATCTGATACAGCTTTTCTCTGCGAGTCCTAAATAAAATGGAATTTCCATGTTCTTAATTTTATCTTTGCTCAGCCTTCAAATTCTGGAAACTTGATCTTTATTTTTTGATACCTTGCCTGGCTTGTCATTCTCTGAAAACAAGCGTAGTACAGAGTCTGATTCAGCTGTCTAAAGAGCAATTGCATGCAATACCAACGTCACTCCTCCCAGCAACTGCAGGATCAACTCTCCCGACAATCCATAAAGCCACTCTATTGCCTCATTGGATGGTCTCACAGAATAGGGAGCGATACATGCGAAAACATTAGATCAAAATTAATAGTATGTTGGAATAAATAAGAAAAATGTTTGATTTTTTTTTAACACGCACATTTCCTATTTGGTATTTGGTCAGTTTTTGCCTCAGTACCTGACTTCGAAAAAAAAAAAGCATTTGCAAATGGTAAGTCTACAGCAATCCAAGATGATATTTTTGAGAAGAGTATTTGGTCAGTTTTTGCCTCAGTGCCTGACTTTTCTGCTGCCATTTTGCAAGCCATTTGAATTTTTGTTTGCTTCTGCCATCTGCAGAACTGATCTACCCCATGTTCTGTCAAGAGTCCTGGAATCTATAAAGCTGGAAAGTGCTATCTAAGCTCTTCATTCATTTGGTACCTTCCAATGAAAAGCTCCATTCTTGACAGGTCTAAAGTGCATAATACCTAGTAATAGCTTCCTCCATCTTCCCGACTGTGCCTCTTCTCAAACTCTCTTTTCATTTCTTTAGGTTTTGTTCTTTGGATCTTACTCAGCCTATATGAAGCTTGGTGTAACAAATCAATCTCTACCGCTTCTCTTAGAAGTCAAGTAGAATCCTATCCCAATTCTTAGCTGTCAGCCACACTTGCTCTAAGACTGTGAGGGGAATACTCATACAACATACGCTAGGCACATAATCCCAGAGAGGAAACCAGAGACACAATTCTCCCAGATCAGTTATTTAGTGTTATATGATAATATTTGAATGCCCTTAATTCCCTGGACATTCCATTGGAGTCAGAAGGCTTGGCTGAGATCAAACCCTTGCGGTGCCATACGTGGAAGCTCTGCTTGTTCTTTCAGCAACCTAGAAATGTAACAGCAAGTTCGTGCTCCAGTGAAAGGAATGAAATAGATGGGTAAGGAAAGGACGGAGCACAACAAACTTATTTGCTTTTTACTGAACTCAGTACAACCTCTACTGATAGGCAAGCCAGTGCCTTTGAGGTGAGGCAGCTGCTCTGGAAGGATACCTGCTAACTTCACGAACTAGGAAGAGGAACTAATGAACTGAACGTATCTCAGCTAATTTTATGATAAGGAGAAAGTTGAAATCTTGCACCTTAAAACAAGGAAAAGAAAAAGACTTTCTTAGACACATCGACATGAGTTTTCTGCTGCTTCTCTTGAGACCTCCTCCGAGATCCTTTCCAGACAATGACGTATGCTTACTGTTTCTAAGGAAAGCAAATGTCTATCCAAAACCACGTTCATATTTTTTAAAAGCTCAAAGCAACTCAACATGCTTGTTCCCCTCAGATCAAGTGTCAGCAGCAGCTCAGCAAATACCTGACCATAGCATATTTTATTAGATCAACTGTCAGGCAAATTCTCTTTTGCCTTTAAAAAAAGAATATGGCCCCACACCAAAAAAATAAAGGAAAAAAGAAAAGGAAAATAGGAAGGACTTTTATAGGTGGGTTTCTATGAAGATTGCTTAAAAAAGCTTCCAAATACTAAATTAATGCCATTAAGGGAAGCACTATGCAAGTGGACTTAAGAGATGCTGAATATAACATACAAATACAGCTTAGGGTCTGGCTGACCACCTGTGGTGTGAGCAGCCCACGCTGTGAACCATATCCATCTACCTTCTGGTTCATTTTGCTGTTTCTAGACAGAAGTGGTATAAAACATTTACAAGGGAATGCAGCAAAATTACAGAATAAAATGTGCATTTAAAGCTTTGCTCAAAAAGTAGCTCAAATATTAGTATACTGTGTGGCTCGAGTATCAATATACATTCAGCGTGCACTAAAAGGCAGCCCTGGGGTTCACCTTGTCTTCCAAGCCCCCAAGCCATCAGGTCAGAGGAGCTGCTGGAGCCCACCATATCTCCCCCTTTGCCTCCAGGTTCAGTCTGCTTTCAAAGGAGGGATGTGCTCTTAAATTTCACCTCGCAACCACAGGGAACGTAGCTGTGGGGTGCCCACCCTTCCTGCAAAACAGTCATGGTTTTAAGACACCAACTCGCCAGGTGTTGCACATGCAAATGTGGTGCCATCCTACCCAGTGAAAAGGAAAGGCTGTGTTCAGGACTTCAGGTAGTGACTAATGGACTTGGAGAATAAAAGAGCATTTGGGATGAACTACGCTGGCACTCTTTGAGAAATGAAGCTGTACCATGGGGAACAAACTGTATTAACGCTTGCTTTTGTGAATAATCCCATTGATTTTACCATGAAAGCCTCAATGAGTAAGTCCCACATTCACATGACAACAAAGGCAGGCAGATGCCTGCAGAATACAGGAAGAGTTAGGTAGGTGTGGGCTGCTTTAATGTGATGTTCTTAGACAGAATATAATAGTCATGGGGCAATGGCTTCCCACCGACACAAGAGTAATTAGCCAATACTGAATCAAGCCACGAATAAGCAAAATGTCTGCTCCTTCCTCCTCTTGCTTCAATGGTGCTGATTTCTCTCGTGATCTTTAGTGGGAGCTTTGCAGAAAAGGAGAATGAGTCCAGAACAAGGTTCGAGATAGGTACTATGAGTTGCAGTTTATCACTAAATTTCTGGTCTAACTCCTGTTGATGGTGGGAGCTGTGCACACACCCAGGGTATAACCAGGCTGTCCAGTTCAGCAAAACACCGAAGCAGGTGCTTAACTGAAGCACCCGAGCAGTCCCATTAAAATCCGTGTACTGCAGATTCACAAGTAAGATACCCAGAAATTTTGCCTTTTTTTTTTTTTTAAGGAATTTAATTCTATTTACACTTACTGTAAGAACTATTTACATTTCCACTGTGTCTGGAACAGGCTTTCATAAAAAGAAATACAGGGGGTTTTTTCTTGTTTATACATACCTGACATATATCTTTTTCAAAAGTGTGACATTTTAACATGGGCTTATAAATAGGAAGTGCTATTTAGAGAAGGGTATACATTTTTGTAAGAGCTCTGATTTAAAAGGAGCTGAAAATAAGCCCTAAAAATCTTTGAAGAACTATATTGCTCGGGTACAAAATACTGAGAAAGCTGATTATTTTTCAGGCAGTAGAAGAAACGAGTAAGTGGCTTTGATATTTATAAGACAATGTCACTTGCTTTTCCCTTTCCAAGCCTTATTTTAAATATTCAGATTTGAAAGTAGCAAGAAGCCTCTCCATGTTTTTAGACACAAAGAATGAAGTATTTCATAATAGAAACAGAAAGGTTTGTTTGTTACCCCACATGCTGTCTGAGCAGAAAGCAGTGGAAAAGGGTATGGGGAGGACAGCTTACATGCCTGAGACAGTTTTCCCAATTAAGACATTTTTCAAGTACAATTTTTTAATAGACTTCTAACCTGACTCAGATAAACCCGAGACCCAGACCTGCTCTCACCAGGGGTTTGTTCTTGGAATTAATGCAGGCCATTTTCTAGAATGAGAGAAACAATGTTTAAGACAGATTAATTCTTAAAGAAGAACTAATTTCTGCACTAAGATTCAAGAATTTGGCCAGCATACTTTGTGGACAGTAAAGAAATGCTATACATGTAAGATTACTGTCAAGATACCCGTAAATATAAGGAATGCTCTCAGAAGGTTTTTCAGAAAATAAGGGTCATGGGTCTGAACCCACATCCCTAATTCACTCCCTTTTATGTCTCAGTAATGCAAGATACAAGTATTAGCTCTGACTCCTTGGTAAAAATTGAGCTTAATGGGGTAGGACCTGTCTCCGCAGACTTCTTCAGACCCTCAGCCTCTCTGAGATTGTGTGGAAGAAAAGGGGAACCCCTGCTCTGCAATCACTGCGGTTTCGTCAGGGCTTTAGCACCTACCCCGAGCCCTGGCTACCACTCACTCACCTGAAAGTCTTTCCCAACTGGTTTCCCAGTCTTGTCTGGACCCTTTCTGCCCGTTATTCTTTCTGTATCACTACTTTTTGACATTTGCTTTGCTATCTCAAGTGATCAGCTTACAGTATACATGAGTCTTATTTAGGCTTTTATATTGCTGATTTCACATTTGTGTATTTTAACTGATACTCTCTGCATACTCAGGGAAAGCTGGAAGAGGAAAACCCAGGTAGGGTTGTTCGTGTCAAACATGGCTATAGCCGTATCTGTGCATTTTCAAAATAAAGAAGGAATATGCCTGCCATGCAGTTGGATGGAGATGTTGTCACTAGCTCTGGCACCAGTTTATTTTCAAGTACACCAGCGTTTATATACACAATGAGAGGGCACATGACTATATATGCTATGACATAGTTGCAATTTAAAAAGACAACATTTGCCAAAAGGTATCGATTTTAAAATTCATTTTATGAGAGAAAACAGCAGCATCTTAAATAACACCATCATCTATGATACCATGGGCATAAACATTAGAAAGCCAGAGCTTTCAGGGTGGTACTACTTCTCTTTTTTGCCAAGAATTTCCTACTTGATGCTGTATTTCAGTTCTTTTTTCCAATTTCTTTTAAGAGCCACCACATACTTAATTTGCCTGGATTTCAGCCCACGTGGCTCCCACTATATTCTGCCTTATGTGAATTTCAGCAGCTGACATCCTTGACTTTCTTTGGTTGAAAAGAAAATTAAATATATGCCATTTAATCAGCCTACATATGCTCCAGTTTTCCGTTACGCTAACTGTTAGGCTATAATAGCTTGGCCTTTATTTGCTGTTAACAGGCTTGTAATTGTTTTTGATAAAATAATGCAGTGTTTGTTCAGCTTTGCAAAATAGAAATACATAAAAATATAAGCTAGAGG